>NW_011888792.1:16392908-16407287 GCF_000151845.1 Pteropus vampyrus
TCTGACAGAATCTAGAGAAATATAACTTTCATTCTCATTTTCATTTATGTACTGAGCATTAAGTTAAAAAAACAAACCAGTATATTTATATTGGAACCTAGAATGGTTTCTGGTAAATCAATATAGACAAATAAAAAAATCATTACTATCAACAAATATTTAAAATACATGTGATATAGACAATTTGTAAGTAAACGAAATGTAGGTAAAGATTAACTATAGTTAATTAGAGAGACATTTTCAAGGTAATGAGACTTATGCAGGGAAGACTTCAGATGTAGAATAAGTATCTAAAAGTACGAAGTAAATTTTAGATGGGGTACATATATACAACGGAATATTACACAGCCATAAAAAAAAAAAATGAAATACTGCCATTTGTGACAACGTAGATGGAGCTTGAGATTATCATACAAAGCGAAATAAGTCAGACAGGAAATGTTGAGAGCCATAGGATCTCAATTATATGTGAGATATAAAACCGAAAGCAACAAATGAACATGACAAACAAACAGAGACTTACGGATATGAACAGCAGTTTAACGGTTACCAGAGAAAAGGGAGAGAGGAGGTAGATAAAGGTAAATGGGGTCAAATATATGGTGATGGAAGGAAATTTAACTTTGTGTGATGAACACACAATACAAAATATGTATGATATATTATTGAATTGTAAAATGATAAATTTTATTAACCAATGTCACCCCAATAACAATAAGTAAAAATAAATAAATGAAATAATTAAAAATAAATTTTAGAAGAATACTACAGATGTAAGAAACAGGATATTATATGAAAACACTACACGAAAAACATATAATAAACTGGATTTTCATAAGAAATTCTCAGGGAGTCAATTTTTGGGAGACAGAAAGGCCATATTTAGAAATTTTTATGTAGAAGATTTGGATGTTAAAATAAGCTAAATTTATGAAAGTGTAAAACTGCAATATAGCAGTCTAAGGTGCTCAGAATGAATCTCACTGAAGACTCACAGGAGATACTTATGTTAAGCCAGAAGCGATGTTTAAAAAGTTTTGGGAATTGGAAGAGCAATATATACACATCCCTTTTCTGAAGTCTACTTTTGTCTATAGTAAACTTTATTATCAAGAAAACTACCTCACCAACGCAATTTGTTTTCCAATGCAGTAGACTGGAAAACTGGCCACAATCCTTCAGTCCCCTTTATATTCATGCCCTTTCAATGTAGCATTGAATTTCTTTCCATCAAGCAGTGGAGTTACTTTTTTCATCTCTTGAATATGGGGCTGGCTTTGTAACTTAGTTGGCAAATAGAATGTAGTATAAGTGACAGTGTGGCAATGCTGAGCCTAGGGCTTGGGAGTTCCGTCACTTCCACTCTCTTTCTTGGAATTCTGCCCAGTTGTCATGTAAACAAGTTCCAGTTGTCCTGCTGAAGAGTGAGAGATGTAGAGAGTAGAGACATTTTCCTGTAATCATTAGCTGTAATCATTCTACATAATCACTTCCCGGCTAACCATGCTATTGAGCTCTGACACAAAGTAAACCCCACTGAGACAAGAAAAATTGCCCAGATAAGCCCAGCTCAACTTCCAAATCACAGAATCATGAATTAAATAATTGGCTCTTATTTTAAACCACTAAGATTTTGAATGTTTTGTTAAGCAGCAAAAGCTAACTGATACACATGGTCAATACATTTAGAGGCAATCTAAATGTATTCCTACCCTATATAAAATAGGTTTAATAGACATTTTACCATATATTAATTAGGTTTAATTGACATCTTATAATTAATTATAAGAAATTTTTTCACCAAAATGTATTAGACAGTCTTGCTTCTTTAAGGTCTAACTTAAAATAAATATACATTGTGATTTTAGTCTCCAGTGAGTTCTGGATCTCTGCTCCTGACATATGAACATCAGATAGCTTTGTTGATCATCCAGTTCACTTTTGGAATAATCATGGTAAAAGCGACTTCTGGTTTTAAGTCATTTTACATTAGAATGCTACTCAATTATTTAAAATGTCAAAGAGAAAGAAATTTTTTTGCATAAAACATTTCGTATATTTTTAGGTAGGTTTAGTGTAACTCCAGATTGAGAAGCTTTGGAATATTTCACACAGTTGCTTTTCTACGCACAGACTCTGTGTGTGTGTTTGCGCGTGCGCGCATCAAATAATGAATGGTAATATAAAGCAAATTGCCTTTCTTATGGTCCAATGTTAATTAAAACCAAATGTCCCTTCTACAATGCGGCTAATGTACTTTAATTAGTCTATCTTGTGCAGATGGGACAAAAGGAAACATGCAATTATTAAGGGAAAAAAGTACACATTGTACAATAATTGTCCACGATGTGAAATACTACTGCTTTTCCTCTGTAAGTAAATTGAAAACTTGACAAATAATTCTCTCTAAACCATTTAAATAAATAATGTAACATTATATAAATAAAATAATTTAAATTATTTATTCACAATAATTTAGTCTTAGAATTACCATTTTTAAGTTTAAATAAAACATGTTTATTCCCATTTACACTCCTTCCATAGTCTTAAACAGTGCAAAACCACAATTAAGGGCTTTTTTTAAATTAAATTTATTGGAGTGACACTGGTTAATAAAATTATATAGGTTTCAAGTGTACAATTCAATAATACATCACATGTGTTCTGTATTGTTTGATCACCATCCAAAGTCCAATCTCCTTTCATCACTATAAATTTGACCCCCTTTTCCTTATCGACCTCCCTTCTTTCCTCCTTCCCTCTCATAACCACTAAACTGCTGTCTGTGTCTATGAGTTTTTGTTTGTCTGTCTTCTTTGATTGTTGCTTTCAGTTTTATATCCAAAATATCAGTGAAATGTGATTCTCAGCTTTTTCTGTCTGGTTTATTTTGCTTAGCGTGCATGATAATCACGAGATCCATCCATGTTGTCGCAAATGGCAGTATTTCATCTTTTCTTATGATTGAGTAATATTCCATTGTATATATATATACCACATATTCTTTATCTAATCATCTATCAAAGGACACTGGTTGTTTCCATGTCTTGGCCAGCATGAATAATGTTGCTATAAACATCGAGGTGCAAATATCTTTACAGATAAATGTTTTCAAATTTTAGGGGTAGATACCCAAAAGAGTGATTGGTATAGTAATATCGATGATAATTCTATTCTCAATTTTCTGAGAAACCTCCATATTGTTTTCTACAGTGGCCGTACCAATTTACATTCCCACCAGCAGTACATGACAGTTCCTTTTTCCCCATAACCTCTCCAACACTTGTTATTACTTGTCTTGTTGATAATAGCCATTCTAACAGGTGTGAGGTGATATCTCATTTGGTTTTGGTTTGTATTTCCCCAATAGCTAGTGAAGTTGAGCATATTTTCATATGTCTGTTGGCTATTTGTATGTCTTCTTGGGAAGAGTGTCTGTTTAGGTCTTCTGCCCATTTTTTTTTTTAAATGAACGGTTTTTTTTGTTGTTATTGAGTTGTATGAATTCCTTATATATTTTGGATATTAATTAGCCTCTTAACCGAGGCATGGTTTGCAAATATCTTCTCCCACTCAGTTGGTTGCCTCTTTGTTTTGCTGATAGTTTCTTTTGCTGTGCAGAAATTTCTTAGTTTGATATAGTCCTGGTCACTTATTTTTGCCTTTACTTCCCTTGCCTTTAAGGTCGAATTCATAAAATCCTCTCTAAAACCAAGGTCCATGAGTTACCTATGTTTTTTTCTATACAGTTTTTCATGTTTTCTACTGGCATAAATTTTAAAATGAGTGTTATTCTACAAAAGAAAGAGACTCGGTAAAAGTAGTAATCAGTGTTGAAAGCTAACCTTTTCCTTTCAAACTTGGGCAAATCTCTGTACCTCATTAAGATTAATTTTCTTCATCTATTAACTAGGGATAAGAGTACTTACAAGGGTGGTGGATGGAAAGTGGCTGAAAAGATTAAAAGATAACACATATTAAGTGGCCAGTTCACATATGATCTTTCTTATAGTGCTTAATTATTAGGAAACAGAAATAGAATCATGTAAAATAAATTCAAATTTTCAGATATGAATTATTTCTTGATCTCACATTCTCTTATCTTTGTCTGTCTTTTAAATCATTTATTCTACCAGAGAACACTTTCTCCCGTTAGAATAGTGATACTGCATGATAAACATCTGGGGACTCCTCACTCAATCAAATGCTAATATATCTGAAAAAGAAACACTGTAAATGAAATAGAAGGGTTTTGAACAGGACAACCTCTGTCTCACAGGACAACCTCTGGGGGGACTGTGTTCTCTCCCCAAAAGAGGAAGTTGATTTTCTCCAAAGTGATGATGGAAAGAATAATTCAAAGGAAGAAATTAAGTAGAGACCAGTTTTCGGCTCAATTTTGGTGGCAGTTTTTCAGCAGCTCTGTTCCATAGCCCATTTTTCAGTATTCTGAGTCAGGTGTCATCTCTGATAGAAGCTTTTTGATTCTGACATTAGCTTCTGTAGTGGCATCAGAGGAAGGGGCTACCCTAGTGAATAATTTCTTCACTGTTGTGGGACACAGCCCTGGCTTCTGGGTTAGAATCTGAATTTTGGCCCTCAGCATTTCCATAAGTAATCACTTAATTTACTGTACTGATGTCTTTCTTATTAACATACTTATAGAGTTTTCTATAAGTTGAATTAAACCCTGACTGATACAGCTTCAAAAATTTTTTTGAGAAGGCAATGAATTTGTCCAACATAGGATTGTAGAAAAGAAATAATGATACAAGAGATAGATTAGATTCAGATTACAGAAATTTTTAGATGCCTTGGTAAGGAACTGAAATTCACTCTAAAATTCATGAGACACCATGAGAGGCCTTAGAGCAGAGAATTAGCATGATCAATATGTATTTTAAAAAGATGATTCTGGAATCTGTGCATGAAGTAAATGGAAGGATGCTAGACAGGAAGCAAGTAGTTTGATCTGATTGAAGCTGCTGGAGCCAGCATCAATTACAGCATGGAATAAAAGATGATCCTCTGAGATAATACCCCTTTCATAAACAATAGGCATAAAATTGTTTTTTAGTACTATTAGATAAATAACCTAGAAGAGCTCATTTTATATTTTTTTTCACATTACTGCCAACAGTTGTCACTTTGTTTAATACTTTAAGGGTACATTTATAACAGGTTTTCCAGCTGACCACATGAACATGGCAATATGTAAATGAATGGATGTAAGGTGCATAGAGGAAGTATCATTTCTTTTTTTTTTTTTTTTTGAGAATTCCTGGCAAATATATCAGTTCTTAAAGCTTAAATACACCAATTGTTTTCATTAAACTATAGATCACTAGCAGAATCAAAAAGAACTTGAATATTTCCCAATAATAAAACCAAGTGCCCACTTTTGTATAAGTATTCACTACACCTTAGTTTGTTTACTTCTCATCATGCCTACAACACTGAAAACAGCCTAATACTACAAGCCAAAGCTAGGCATGCTCTGATATCACAATTATAAAGTACAGATCTCTGGCTTTTTAATTTTTTTTAATCAGAAGACATATAAACAGGAAGATGAATTCATTTTCAGCAACTAGAGTAGGCTTACAGATGAAGACTTATCAGTATCATATTTTGAGGCATTGAAATTACCAGGTGCAGCTCCTTTTGCCCTTCATGTGTACTTTCCACCAGCACATTTCGCTTATCTGTGGTCTCAGTATAGCTGAGAGATATGAAATCTGATTGCTATATACCCATTCTTAGAATACATTCCACTCCATGTAAGTTCTACAAAATACTTGAAAAAGTACAATATATTTTCCCACCATAGGATTTTCAGTATTATTATCAATATAAGCTGATAAATTGTTTATTTTGGGTCTAGTTCTTGGGCAATTGCTCTGGTTGACAATAAGTGAAAATGAATGTAGATAAAAGACATGTAAGTTTAGAAGCCAAACTTTATATTTGATTATGCCTTCATATTTATTATTTTAAAGAAAGTTCAAAGTTGTTGTAGTTTTTCCCTTCACTTTATAACTTATTTAAAAATTGTATAGTCAAAGAATGCTAATTTATTACATTTATCAGTTATAATAAATTGTGTCTACACGTTTATTTCATTTCATATTTAAATATTATACAAATGTTTATTTTATAACTATAGTGAAAAGTATTGCATTAAAATAATTACTTTTTATTACAACATGTATGAATTTAGTTAAATGAGTATCTCTGTGTGAAGGTATGTGATTGAGCATGTATGGGTCCTTGATCGTAAAAACAGTGAGGAAGTTTTGGGAAGTATGGAGGTGAATTTAGAATACTATATGTTTAGCAGTGTTGGGATTATATGATTGCTTTCTGACTAACTATAAGGGAAAGTCAAGGGAAAGTTAGAAATAAAAAATGACACAGCTGGGCATGTTGTTCCCGCTGGCTGTAAAATCAATTCATGGCACCTGAAGGGAGCAAAAAGAAGATGGGATTTCCATATCTTAGAGACATGCTGTGTCAACCAGAAGCTAAAGCAAATACAGGTGAAATTAAAGTAAATGTTTCTGGATTTTGTAACTTTCGAGTTCTAATTTGGTATGTTTGCACCAACTATTTACACAGCCATTGAGTCAAGCCCACAAGCTTAAGAATAATTATTTGCTCACTGAAATAATTTCATAAAATAAACCAAATCTTCAGCCATTAAATAACAAAATATATGGTATTAAAATAATGCCATTGCTGAGTGTGTATGTAGAGTATGTAGAATTAGGTTTCCTGGTGGTAGTTTTTATGTTATTTTGACCCAGGATACCAGGAACATTTTACCAATCGCCTCTGATGGCCCTCACTTGAACACGAACACACACACACACACACACACGCCATAAAAGAGAGGGATATATAAAAAGAACAATATCCAAATTAAAATTCCAAGTTATTAACATATAGGCTAAACCCACTATGACATAGGGTCTGGTAAAGGCTGTGATGCAGTACATAGTTTAATGGAAATCCTTACTTTCCCTTTTTCTTAAACTTTGGCTTTATCTTCTTCATCTGCCTCCCTAATGAAAATCGAAGTTAAGAAGGCAAGTAAACTCATCAGATATGTACAGCTAACTTCAGCAAACCTTAACCATATGGAAATGTATAATACACAAAGGAAGTGGAAAAAACTAAGAATTGATCTGCCATATGATCTAGCAAGCCATCTACTGGGTATTTACCCTAAAGACTTTGAAACCTGTATCTGAAAAGATATTTGCACACTAGTGTTTATAGCAGCATTATTCACGGTGGCTAGGACATGGAAGCAACCGAAGTATCCCACAACAGATGACTGGATAAAGAAACTGTGGTACATATATACAATGGAATATTACTCAGCCATAAGAAGAGATGAAATACTGCCATTTGCAACAACATGGATGGATCTCGAGATAATCATGCTAAGTGAAATAAGCCAGACAGAAAAATTTGAAAATCACATGATATCACTTATATGTGGGATATAAACCTAAAAGCAACAAAAGATCAGGACAAACAGAGACTCATGGACATGGACTATAAACTAGCGGTTACCAGAGGGTTGTGGGGGGAGGGGGGAGTTATAACGGGTAAAAGGGGTCAAATATGTGATGACAGAAAGAAATCTAACCATGGGTGGTGAAAACACAATGCCATATATATATATATATATATGTATATGTATATACATGTATATGTATATATGCATGTGTGTATACACACACACACACACACACACGCACACACACACACATATATATATATATATATATACCTGAAACTTACTGGATTCTGTTAACCGATGTCACCATAATAAAAATTAATAAAAAAAAGAAAAGAAAATAATAGAAGAAGCACAAAAGCTTTAGCACAGTGATCTCCCCTACTAAAAGTATTACTCTTATCAATGCCTTGGACTCAGGCAATTTGATTAGCAGTTTCTCCTCTCTATAGAAAGTGCTTGGGGGAGGTGGAAAGAAAAAACAGAACACTGTTCTATGCCTTCTTTTTGCCCCTCTCCCCTCACATGGCATGTTTCTATTCATTTTATAAGTTCTGTTTATGTCTTAATTGATAAAATCAACTTCCATCGAATAATCAGCACACAGACTATTTGTATACAGGTTTATAGGTTTAAATATATATCCTCTGAGAATGTACTGTTTCTAAAGAAAAAACATTTCAGAAAAAGTCCCTTAGATACAAAATGTTAGCATTTTGCCATCTCATTTTGAGATGGATTTTTAAGACTTCATGAATTTTAAATTATTCCTCTGATTTGCAGACAAAGCAAAGTTCAGCGAGGCAGTATTCTTCATTAAGAAACATTTAACTCAGTAATGGTCTGGGCCAACTGGAGAATGAAGAAAAGCAATTTAAAAGAGCACAGGATTTGTTTTAAGAATAATCATTTGTTCACCATATAAAATGAATAATTTAGATGGCCGTTAGCCACAATTATTAAAAGTAGCAAAGGCAAATGGAAAATTATAATTTCATGAATGCTAATTGCATTTTGGTTGAGGAAGAGAAATTCATGCACTTGCTGAATTGAACTGTAATATTAAGATGAAACAACTATTTGGTTGGTTGTGAACTCATCAGAATTTTAAAATGCATATTGATCTTTTTTTCTAACTTTTAACATTTTATTATGAAAAATTATATGAATATACCACACATCCAGCTTCAACAATTAATAAGTCATAGCTGATACTGTTTCACCTAAATCCCCACCCAATTTCTCTTACCCAGATTATTTTGATATATTTATGCATCTTGTCCTTTAATTTGTAAATTTTATAATGATTTATCATTATGTTCAGTTTTCAGGTCAATTTGAGTTCTTCCCATTGTTTTCCCACATGACTGAAGCAAAGGAAGTGAGCCATATTCATCAACATATATCACCATTCTGCTTGTCTTTTATGAATACAGTTATTGTAGCTGTTATAATGGCTGATCGATGAGATAAAAGGTATTGAACATATTTTGGGTTGCTGCAAGTGCTTATAATCATTATCTCTGTATATTACTTATAAAAGGCTCATTGAATACTTGTTCAATGAGTTCAAGAATTTACATTTTATGACCAATTACTCTCATAAAATTCATGTCCACATCACATATGAACAAACATTCATAAAAGCTATAATAGTACCTATGACATATTGTCAGAATAAAATGTGACAATGTATGTAGAGCCCTTAGCACAAGTTCTGGCTCGTGATATATTATTAAATATTTTTACTTCATATTAGTGTTGTTATTATTGAAAGTGATTTTGTAATACTAACTACAAGGTATGAAAATCTACACACTTTTCTGGGGCAGACTTGCCTGCCTGATCATTTGTGGAAAGAAAACTCTAAATTTAAAGTCAAAAATTCTTAAGAGCTTGAATATATTTCTTCTGTATTCACTGGTATCAAAAGTAGCCTTTTACCAATTATACTTAAACCACAGTGATAGAATCATAGTTTTGCTTTCTCAGTGCAAGACCTCCAAATACTCTGGGTATCAACTATGTAGATATTTTAAGTGTGATTATCAATAGCTATTGATCTCTTCCCCATGAAAATTTGCCTAAAATTAATTACTGAGTCAGTATGCTCTTGCTCCCTAGAGTTCTAATCTCTGTTGAGTTAGGAGAGAAACTGTAATAAAGAAAATTATTGAGTAAACCAATCAATAAAGAAAATTATTAAGATAAAATAGAATTGAAACTTTTGTTAAATATTTCAGTAGCATAAATCATTTGCTCTCCTGCAAGACACTTGCAACCTAGTTAGGTAATGGACTCCAACATGAAACAATTTGACAGCAATGTAACAATTCCCACCTTAGTTAAAATATAACTGTTGTATTAAAGTTCATAATTAAAACAACTAAATCTATAGAAAATATATATAATAAATCTATACGATAATATATATAAGAAAGTAAGATTATAAATGGATCCACAATAAAAAAATGAGTGGTCTTTAACTAAAGTATGGTCAGAATTCATCCCCAAATATTGTGATTATGTAACTCCAAATTAGATTCTCAAAAATTTATCTTTTTAAAAAGCTCTAGAAGAAATTTTTATATACACTCCCTGTTGAGTGACACTATTATAGACTATGATGTGAGCTGCATATATATGTAAAATATAGAATGCAACATGTCTAGAAAAAAATGATATCCTGTAGAGGTGAGATGTCACCTTATGCCTTCGTGGTTTCCCCAACTGACCCCTCAAAATTATTAAGTGACTAATATATATCAGGCACTCAGTTGATGGTTGATTAATTTTTACTTATATATTTTGATTAATTAACCTTTTATTTGTAAAACAATGAAAGAAAAATTAGATTTTAATGAGTCCAACAAGTAGAACATCGGTAAGAAAATTGACCAAAAATCAATATTCATAGCATATTAAAGGAAAAAAATTCATTGAGCAAATGAGAGAACAAAAATGTTTAAATTTAACGATATTAAAGTTTATTGCATGAGATATAATGAGTTTAGGTGAAATCTAGAATGCGGAGACTTGAGGTAGGTCCAAAATAGACACAAAAATGTTTTCCTTCTATGTATGTATATTAAGATATCTTTCTGGAAACATTATTAAAAATTAATCTAAAAAGTGACTTTTGCTACTCAGATTGGAATAAAATGTTCATCGAACATTTAGAAACTCAAGATTTGTCTCAAACTATTATGAAAATTGCATTATTTTAGAAGTTTCCAACATAAATCAGAGTAAAAATTAATGTCTTAACCAACTATATAAAAATAGCATCTTATTAAGAGATTTTCTCCCAATATATTTTTCATATACATGTTTAATTTGTCTGCCCTTTTTATTCATAGTGTTTGCAATAAATGTCAGTATAGTACCTAAATGTGTTACCTACCACCGAAACCAAAATATACTAACCTTATCATATAACATTTTCATCTACTACCTGAAATACATAAAAAATTTGAAATTATAATGAAAATGGATAATTTACATTTTGCATCAATGTTACAATTGGTATTTCTTGCAATACCAAATTTTGCTGTGTCCTAAGAGTTCCATTTTATACTGAAATGGAAACACAACAGAAAATCAGTCTTATAGTTGTCAGAAATGTCCCAGCTACTGTATGTTCAGTTTTTGCCTAATAATCTAAGGGACAACATTTACTTCCTGATCGGGGACCTCTTTCAAATATGGAGATGGATGGCAAGCATCAATCCAATACCAGGCACATATTTGATCATATTCTGAATCATGTTTAGTTAAAATGATTTCATTCCACCCTCTCGTTGAGTTGCTTTCATGCCTTTGTGAAGCTGGGCATGGTGAGGTTAGGGCCGATTTTTTTAGAGAAATGTACAAATGTATATAACGATCTTTATTTTCTGTGTTAGTAAACAGATAATAGCCAGTGGCAATCCTGAACAAACTTAGTAATTATAGTAAAGCCTGTTTTGTTATTTCTTCTAATGAATTAGTGAAGAAAACTCAATAAATGTTCAGAGTTTATCCATGTTCTTTCAGTTATTTGTCTCTAATGCCTTAGGCAAAACCAAATCACATTTAAATAAATTTTTTAAAAAGCTATTCTGGATATTGCTATGTCCTGAAATGCTTTTCTGTTTCTAAAATGCTCCAGGTGTTCCTATCTTAAAAATTGTGTGAACCATTCTTTGACAGAAAGTTTCATTTAGAGAGAAAACAGCATAGGGTAGAGTGGCAATTTTTTTCCACCCAGGATTCAGTGAAAAGTGAAAATTCACTTAAGTAAAATTGAATCTGACATCTTCAAAGATTTTTTGAGATAGAAATACTAATAAGATATCAAGGAAATCAATTTGCTGATGATTTATGAGTGATTATTTCACATATTTAAATTAAACATTTATTAAACACCTGCTGGTAATGAAGCACTGTACTCAGTACTTTTTACCTGCCCCCAAAAGATTATATTCTAGCGAGAAAACAGAAATATGAGAGCATAGAAGAGAGACTCTTAGCATACTCTGGAAGGTTTCAGAATGATTTTTATATAACCTTTTCTCATCAATAAAACCTATGTTAAGTTTAAATGTATAATTACTTGTATGAATTTATTATTTCTGGATTGTAAGTTTCATGAGGGCAGAAAAAAAGTCTATTTTTGACAGCTTTACCTCCAGAGTCTAGGCACAGAGTTTAACAAACTCTGTTTGTTAACAAGTAGCAAGTTATATGAGTTCTGCCTACATTGTGATCAAAAGGTAAATTGAATTATCTGGGAAAAGTGTTCTGGGAAGAGCAAGGTTGATGTGAAAGGAGAAGAAGGTATGACATTTGTGACAAAGCTATCTTAGACTGAACGAAGGTCACAAGCCAAGGTATGAAGCAGGATAGGTGGGGGATGCTGCAGGATAGAGTTCCAAACATGGCACTCCTGGAGATGAAGCTGGAAAGTTGGAAAGGGTCTACACCAAAACGTGATGGCTATGTGTCCCTTGGTAAGGACATAAAAATCCATGTCTGAAGGACAAAGATAGCATATACTTGCACTCATAGTATCACCACTTCTTAAATAAACTATACAGCCTTTGTTATTTAGTCACTAATCGAAGCGCACTTTCACACTGAGTCAAGATGGTCTCTGAAAATATAATGAATTTGACCCAAGAACGGAAACCTTTTTCCCATGCCTATTCAGGACAAGATGAAAATTTACAAACTTTTCACTGGGGAAGTAACAGCACTAAATGTGTGATTTACCTATTTTTGTGGTAGGAGGTTGACAAGAGATAATGAAAGTAGTGTGATAATTTATGTAGCAAATCTAATAATTTACATAAAATATAAATATTCTATATGAAAGAAAAAATGCCACATTTGTCTTGTTTTGTGTTTGTTGGTTTTTTATTCATTGCCATTTTAATTTAGTCTTAATTTTCTAATTTCAGTTTATATTTCTCATTTTTACTCCCTTCTAGAAGGACTTATAGTTTAGTCCGTAAGAAATTGTTTTCACTATTTGTATATTCAGTAGGATTTACAGGCATTGGCTTACCTTCTAGAAATTGGGTTTAATATTTTAATATCTACATGTTTATATATATATGACATTCCTTCAAGTCTATTGATAGGCCATTCAAGGAAAATAAAATAAAATATTGATATATTTTCTACATTACAAAGTTGCATTGCAGTTAACACCAAAAGCAAAATCAAACCACAACTGAAAATGGGAGAAAATAATTAGAATGTTAACCACAAAGTCTTGATATCTCTAATATATAAAAAAGTCCTCACAGACATAGGAACAAAATCTAAAAAGAAACATGGGAAAAAAAGACATAAACAGGAAATTCAGATAAATGCACAAAAAAAGATGTAGAAATGGTCCTTGCACAAAAAATCTCAAACTCTTTCACCTTCAGATTGGTAAAAATAGCTTAAAACTCCTTTTGCTACATCAGTGTTAAGAGAAACTCACTCATGATTATTGTCGTACCTGTATGGTTTATTTTTTTTTACCTTTATCTCTAATCCATTTGTAATGTAGCCTTTCTGTGGTATGACATATGAATCACGCACAGTTTATTAAACAGAATTTTTTCTGCTCTAATGATTTTGATATTTTGCCCATATGACTACAAAATTTTTATATTTTTGGTCTATTTCTGGTCTTTTTATTTAAATACAATAATTTATTTTCTTTCTATGTATCACCACTTAACTTTCAATTATATGACTTTATAGTATGTTTTAATATGTAGTAGATCTAGTTCCTTCTCATAGTTTTTCTTTTTGAATATTCTCCTTTCTACTTATTCATGCTTGTTTTCTAATATGAAATGTATTATCAAATTGTCCAACTCCTTAAAAATTTTTGGTATGTTTTTCAGGATTGCATTAAATTTACAGTGTAATTTGGGAAGAACATATCTTTTCAATATTGACTTATCTATGAATATATACAAAGTTTTATTGTGACAAAAAGCAAAGAAATGGAGTGATACCTAGATCATTGATATCAAAGGGAAATTTTAAAGATTTTATATATAAAAAATCTATCTCAAGTCACTTTCAGAACTTTCTAAGCATTCGTTAACTGTTGTTGGTGTTGTTTTGTTTTTTCCTTGTTAATAGAGTTAAAGCAATACATAAAATGCTTACTATCTAATGTTTATAAATAATGTAAAGTATTTGCCTACAAATAATGTATGGTTCAATCAATTTTCCAGCTGAAACAAATTATCCTATACTAGCATTTGATTGGTTTAGGGTTTTCTAAATTGCTAGCTTAAATTTTAATGTACTCTAGAAATAAAATAGGAGTTTAGAAATAAACAAAAAGAGGATAGATTTAA
>NW_011888792.1:16407337-16425934 GCF_000151845.1 Pteropus vampyrus
ATAGTTTTTCTTTTTGAATATTCTCCTTTCTACTTATTCATGCTTGTTTTCTAATATGAAATGTATTATCAAATTGTCCAACTCCTTAAAAATTTTTGGTATGTTTTTCAGGATTGCATTAAATTTACAGTGTAATTTGGGAAGAACATATCTTTTCAATATTGACTTATCTATGAATATATACAAAGTTTTATTGTGACAAAAAGCAAAGAAATGGAGTGATACCTAGATCATTGATATCAAAGGGAAATTTTAAAGATTTTATATATAAAAAAACTATCTCAAGTCACTTTCAGAACTTTCTAAGCATTTGTTAACTGTTGTTGGTGTTGTTTTGTTTTTTCCTTGTTAATAGAGTTAAAGCAATACATAAAATGCTTACTATCTAATGTTTATAAATAATGTAAAGTATTTGCCTACAAATAATGTATGGTTCAATCAATTTTCCAGCTGAAACAAATTATCCTATACTAGCATTTGATTGGTTTAGGGTTTTCTAAATTGCTAGCTTAAATTTTAATGTACTCTAGAAATAAAATAGGAGTTTAGAAATAAACAAAAAGAGGATAGATTTAAACTGTATGTTTTTCCTTATTCTTTTGTCCTTTAGTTTTCTGTGACTACCATCTGCTCAGTTTCATATTACCTTTATTTGCTTTCTCTTTTAATCTGACTCATAATTCAATTATTATCTCACCTTGATTAAAATAGAAGAATTTTATTAATATTATCATTAATACTAAATGATGATTTCTTTGGTGCATATATGTTTCATTTGCAAATGAACAAAGATACTTTAAGTAGTTGCTCTTTATAAAAATATATTTACAAAGAAAAATTATCAGAATGTACTGAATCCTATCTAAGACTCTGCACTAATGACTACTGGTTGAATTTAAATTGTTTTCTATGGCAGATGCAGGCCATATAGATGCTTATTTATTTTATAGACACTACCTGTTTGTTGTGGGATACATTCAGGGTAACCAACCATCCAGGTTTTCCTAGGACTGTACAGTTTGAGCACTACAAGTCAAGTCCAGGAAACCTCTCGGTCTCAGGCAAAGCGGCATAGCTGTACAACATTTTATTTTAAAGAGAAAATAGAAATTGCTTAAAAAATTGTAAATACTGTATTTAAACATTATTAATCTATTCAGTATAATACAGCATTCTTACATTTGAGAAAAACAGGGTCTATGATATCTATATTAAGAATTATTTCAAAGCTCTTTTAGAACGTGCACTGGTTCAGAGAAAGAACTTATTGCATTATAATGAAGATCTACGATGCAATCATATGAATTTTATTTTTCTAAGCTACTCTTTGTAAGTCTATGCTGAATCAATACTTCTCGATTTGCTTTCAACTTTAAGGCTTTTGCAACTAATGCAACACAAGAGTGCAAACTACAGAGAAACTTCTGAAGTTTTTAAATATGGAGTTTAGTGAAAGGATATATCCTATAATCATTGCTCCGAAGAAACAAGAAACTATTATACCACCAACGAAGCAGAAAATTTCACAGTGGTTGCTGAATATGTTACTTACATCTTTCTTCAACTGTATTTTTTCGATTCTAATGAGATTATAACTATCTGAGAATTTGCCAACACACAACATTATCTTCTTGAGTCTCACTTCTGACAAAGATCACCTTTCAAAATATAGTGAATTTCAATAAAACCCTAAGACACGTCTTGGGAGAGTTTCAAGAAGACAGGAAAAAATGATGATAAGCAAAAAGCTTAAATGTAACCTTTTTCTTAAATTTAGAAGGTGGGAAATAGTACCAAGATAAATAACCTGTACTTGGAGATATCACCAGACTGAAAATTATTAAAGAAAAGAAAAATCTTAGTACTGCAACAATTGGAAATTTGTTTCTCTTGTCTTTCAGGGCAAAGCACATTACTGTAAGCCCAGATAAAAACCTAAGATTGTCAGGATAAATATAATCATTACATTCAAATTTTAATTTATCTAAAGCAATCAAGTAAGCTGCAAAACCGAAGCACTCTACATACTCATCCTTCTTTAACAAATCACAGCATGTTATATTCTGTCTCTGTGGCACTGTCCATCTTATATTCCTATTAATAACATCTTCCACATTCTTCTCCTACTATATCAATCCCATCTGCCCTTCAGTCTAGACAGTCTTCCTCCAGAGTCTACAAACCACTCAACACCTCTCTCACTCTTGTGCTAAGTGAAATGTTCTGAACTTTTAGTTTAAACCATCTTATAATTTTACTATATATTCTCTGCAATTACATATATGCATATCATCACCTTACAATAATAATAATAACAGCTAACTTTTATTGACTTTTTTTTTCACTTTTTACATTGCAGGAAACGCACCAAATATATTTATTACTTTATTTAAAACAATATATCAAGTTAGTTTTTATTTTATGTTCTATTTTGCAGATGAGGAAACCAGAGACATAGAGGGGCGAAGTTACTTGCCTCATTCAGACAACTAAAAATGATGGATTGGAAGCTGTAAATCAGAGTTTACCATGATATATATATATGTATATATATATGTGTGTGTGTATATATATATATGTATATATATATATCATAATATGTATATATATCATAAAAAACAGCCCAACAAATTTATATTTTTATATATAATTGTATATTTTTATATTTATATTAATATATATTTTTTTTTTTTTTTATTTTTTACTTTCTTACCCAAAGATAACACTCGGCACAAGTTTCTATGGCTGATTTTTAAAGATCTACTATCAGAAAATTAGAAAGTGTAGTGTGAACAGAAAACAAGTCTATATACTTTCCAGATCTCTAAACAAAAGTTTATCTACTTTGTGGAGAAACACTACAGAAAAAGTTGTAAATCAGAGTAGGATCTCATTCACAAGGTGGCTTCAGGGACCCCAGAAAATTCCCAAATTTTATCTTTAAATTCCTTACAGAAAGAGTTTAAAAGCCTCTCAGCCTGCCCAAGAACAAACTGAATTTTAAAATAATAAATAAATATCTAGGTATGTATATGTATTGTGTACATATGTACAGAATTAGAAAATATATTTAGAAAAATGACAGGTAGAATTAGAATTTGAAAATGACAGGTAGATAAATAGATACTTATATAGATGGATAGGCAGATAGAAAGTGGAGCACCATAAAAAATGTGGCAGTGATTGTGCTGGTACATGGGGTGGGTAAATCGGTCACTGTAAAACAAACAAACAAACAAACAAACAAACAAACCAACGGAGAGGAGAAGAGAAATCCAAATCACAGGAGAAGAAAAATTACAGTGTGCATCAGGAAGCTCTAAAAATTAACTCTACTAAAAGTATACTTACAGTACTGGTTCCTTTTACTCTTTAACCTTGACCAAGAACACCAATTTAATTTCAGTTTTATTCAGTAAGGCAATCAGTTGAAGATAAAACTTAATGTATAATATACTTTCTTATATGAAAATAATAGCCATGGGAAGAGTATATGTTTCTTTGAAGTCTGCCTTCTCATTACCCCTGAGTGTTTCCAAGTAGCTTATATTTTGCTGTATTGACACTACAGTTATTTATTTTTCTGTCAAATTTCAGTTACTCTCACAATATTACCCATGTAACAAAGTACACGTGATTCTAGATCTCATATATTTCATCACCATTTATTGTTTTGTATACATGCTCAACAGTTACTTATTTCTCCAATCTATTTCCTTTTGCAGTTATAGCCAGATATACAAGTATTATTCTCCTTCAGATTGGTGGTGCTGCATTTGCTTTTTGTTTTAGTATGCACACTTTCATAATATTCCTTCTTAATGGTTTTTCATATACACCACTTTGTCATTTTCATTCTCTTTGTGTGCTTGTTCCCCTGCCAGCATTCTTCCTTGTACTTTACACTCTTTTCCTCTATGGGCTAGTTTTTCTTTAAGGACATTTATTTCCTATCTGTCTAAAATCCATCTATCCTAAAGCAATTTCTAATTCCTTACAAAACTGAAATTCATTCCATTTGTGCCTCAAGCTAAGTTTTTAGTTTTATGTTCCTCCATGCCTGGGCCTAAATGAGGCACAAGCAACATAATGAACTCTGACCAAATTTCAAGGATGGCTTATGCGGCAAAGCAAGAATTGTGCTTCCAATTCACTAGATGACAGTAGACAGGAGACTGTTCACTAACAGATATAAAGCAAGTGGTGAGAGAGTCACTGGTATCAAGCACTGCTCATAAACGATGAATAGAACTCTGCTTGAGGTTGTTTCTCCTCTCTGGAAAACTATGCCAATTACAAAGCATCATAAACTAATTTAAAAATCTATTCTCAGAGATGCAAAGACTCCAAAACCACCTCTCAAAGGGAAATAGCGATGTGGTTATCACAACTGATTTTCTTTTATTTATCCTTTTTGTTTTCAATTTGATAACTTACATTTTAATCTTGCTCCATATATCACAGAGATATATGGAGCAAGATTAGAAACACAATTACAAAGATAGTCATCAGATTTACTCTTTCTCGTATTCTTTCTGAAACATGCCCACAAATAAAAACTGTACTGGACAAGCATATAAATAGTGAATCACTGCCACATTCTATCTCAGTCTCTAGAGTAAACGTTGATAACTGGACACTGTGAGGATTACCAGAAATAGTTAATCTTCTTAGAGTAAAAATTGCATAAAACACATTAAAGTAATTACAGATATAAGGTGTTAGTATTATTATAGTATGTTAAGAGCTTGTTATCACTTAGTATTGACTGTGTGAAAATTAATGCAAATTTATAAATAATATTGAACACTATTTTAGATATTTCCTCCTGAACCCACAAGAATCTCATACTTCATGTTAACTATTATGTTATGTAGTCTGAGATAGCAAAAATTTTAAAGAATTCACTATAAATTGTAGAAAAAATTAAAAGATGCTCAAAGCATTTGTATTTTCTAATTTCTTTTAACCCATATTCCCATAGCCTTATTTGAATTAATTTAGCTCATCAACCTAGCCTTTTGCATCACACTGCACACTGATAGGGACTAAAATATTATAATAAAGGACCTCATATAGCACAGTGGGAGGTAATCTATTCTACATGATTTATTTAGGAAGTATGAGTGACTCCTTTGTCAGGTTTCTCTATCATTGCTCCCATTTAGAACAAGATTTTTGCTTCTAATCAGTATTTACTTCCCTCCTACTGGTGTCTTTCATGTGTGGTGCAGTGTAATACTCATGCCCTTCGGAAAGACAAGCAAGGCATTAAAGGAGAACTGTCCATGTTGTGGCCTTAGGACAGAAAGATTTCTCTGATGGCAGTCCTAATAACTATTTCCTGGCAGCAAGTTCAGTTTGGAAAAAGAGATGCTTTGTTATATAATTACAGAACCATGAAGCTATATAAAATAATCTGGCCTTTCTGAAATAACAGCAGTGATTTTTGGCCCTGTCAGAGTAGGGTCAGATTCAAAAATTGCAGTCTGAATATTTATCAGTAAAAATTATTACTAACATAAACAGGTTACAGTTTGAAAACAGGAAATTATGTATCCAACTGTTTCACAATTTTGAAATTCTACTTATTTAAACATTTCTGGTTTTGCTTTTTTGAAGTTTGGATAAAGAAACAGTAAACTATGCATTCAAAAGTCCTTTAAACCCACTAAACACACACTTTTCTGAATAGCATATAGAAAATAGAAGGCTGTTTTCTCTAATTAGCCATAAATATTGGGCTTATATGTTAATTATTGGACCAAATTATGTGAATTATGACTAATTTAAAAGATTAGAATTACATCACATTATTTATTATTCTGAAATTTCAAATAATTAATACAATCTTCTAAGTATTAAACCCACCAAAAATAGACTCAGTTACCCAGAGTGATGAAACCTCATTATGATGAGTTTTCAAAATGTCCACACCTTTTTATCACCTGTGTTTACTTAGTAGTTGTTCTCTGTCTCTTGTTTTCTGTCCCAGTTTTCTAAAAATATTGTCAGTCAATGACAGGTTCATGAAAAATGATTCTGTGAATAAATAGCATCTTTTCTTGAATATGACAACATTCTTATTTTAAAAACACATGTGTTAACTATTCATTTATTATTTTTATACAAACTATTCCTGCCTTCTCATTTTATAACTGAAGATTAAATACACAAATTTAAATGTATTTTTAAAATACATTAAACCATTTTTGCTAATGTGCTATTCTTCCTTTAACTTCTTCTTGAGTACTCTTTGAGATTAAGATATAAGCAGATAATGGAGGAAATAGAATATAAAATAGTTATTATGCCTCCAAAAGCAAACAAACATATTTTTAAAGTGCACTGATATATGCATTTATTTTCCTTTCTCTACCAAAATTTTATTTCTCATTTCATGATTAATAAATCCTTAAAAGGAGATTTTTTTTCTCAGAAAGATGCATGCAGAAATGTTCTACATATTAGAATAGGACCTTAAATCAGCTATAAAAATCTGGACATGAATCAGATCTCAGCTATCTCAACGTCATGTGCTTTATTTAATCAACTGAGCCAATGACTTATGAGATTCTCTAAAGGAGAATAACGAAAGAACAAGATACAGTATTATAAAAATAAATTATTCTGTAATTTCTATGACAAGAACTGCTTGTCTCATCTTTCTTTCACAACACACAAAATCAGCTTTCTCTTTTAGAAAATATAGCTTCCTGGATTATAAGCTGAAATGTTCATATTTCTTTCTATAGTTGAGTCTAACTAAAACAATGATTTGGTAGAGAGTTACTGAGAAGTTAATTTTCAAAAGAGCTTGTCTTCATGGTTTAATTCTTCCTTAAATAATATTATTGCTGTATGAGGTGACTTGACTATAAAATTGTTTGAAATTAATTATGTAAATAATTGCTTGAAATAATTGTCTATTGACATGTCTCCTGAGAAAATCTGAAATACTCTGCTGGATTTGAAGTGTAACATTTTTCCAAAAGTTCGCTTCTTTTTTCCAATATTCTGAAATAAAACGGGGCATCATGATTTTTACTAAGTGCTACATCTAAGGAATGATATGAGATGTAAAAGACAACACGAGTTATTTAAAATCATCCTTAGGGGATTCATTTGAAAATTGCCATGCCACTGAACAATTACAAAATATCCTGAAGCATAGTTTAAAAAAATTAATATAATCAAACATGGCTGCATATAATTATAACTGCAATGCTTGTAAATAGAGAACTCCTACTATTACTCTGTAATCTCTATATGTAATGAAGAAAAAAAAATGATTAAAATGAATTTAACATGTACATTTTTGGGGGAAAAAAACCCTACACCAAGGTTCATTTAGATATGGGGGCACACTTATAGTATGACAAATGTAATCAACACTTGGATCTCTTCTGGCTCAGAAGTACCCAATTTTTTTCCAGTTGGGTATGTTTTATTTGAATCCAAAGTATCTTCTACACAACATCTTCTATTAGATAAGATTCTTTATTAATAACAATGACAAAAAATGCTACAATAGATGATTGGCTAAAGAAGCTGTGCTACATATACACAATGGAATATTACTCAGCCATAAGAAGAGATGAAATATTGCCATTTGCAACAACATGAATGGACCTTGAAATAATCATACTAAGTGAAATAAGCTAGACAGAAAAGGTTGAAAATCACATGATATCACTTGCATGTGTGATATAAACCTAAAAACAAAAAAAGAACAGGACAAACAGAGACTCATGGACATGGACAATGGACTAGTGGTTACCAGAGGGGACAAGGAAAAATAAAAAAATAAAATGTTAGAAAATAACAATAAAAAAATAAAAATAAAATGCTAAAAAAATGGACTACAAAACATTAGCAAAAGGAAGTTATAGATATAGGGTCATTGAAGGAAAAGGTAAAGGGCCTGTCTTTTCATAAAAGTACAAAAACTAGAGAGGCAGTAAGTAATGGACAGTGTCCCAAAGAGTTGTCTTCGAGAGAATGAATCCTTACGGTCTTCAGCTTTTGTGTTACCCTGCAGTGAGTATTCGGGGTGAATGTGAAGGACTAATCAAAGTGGCAAGTTGGTCCCTAGCATTCCTTGACAAGTGAAAGACTGAGCATTTTAATTCCTAGCATCTCCATGGGGCAGATGTTCTCCCAAAGCAAAACTTGGGCTTACACTACCAGAAGAATGGCTCTCAAGTAGATAAAACAATAGATGCCTAGAAATCCTACCACCCCTCCAGTTATTTCCTTTCTAGATCAGCATATTAAAAAATAATATTTTAAATACAGGTTGAAAATACTGTAAGACAAGATCCACACCAAATTTTCACCTGAAATATATATATTACCTCTGTTTTAAAGATTTTTCTATCTATCTCTATGTAGGAAGGCCACACACACGCTCTAGTACAAATAAATTTCTATTTAAATACAACTGCATATCTAGCTACTTCAGAAGGATGAACCATTTCATCTCAGAAAAAAATTATTTTACTCTTTAAGTCAACTCTCTATACATGGCATTCTAAAAATATTTGTTACTAAATATGTTAATAGGGCCAATTTGAATAAATACAATATCTTTATAGTGATAAGTTATATGCACTGCAAACTAAAATTTATTAAACCTCCAAATAAATAGTAAACTGTATAACCAGAATTCTACATGTATTTATGCTTAAATTACCACCTGTTGATAAATAACTAAATGGTCACAATTTTAGAGAAATACATTAGCACTATTGTGTAAAAAAATATCAAAACAGACTAAGAATCCATTCAATAATTCAAATCTTATGTAATTCTTAATGAAGAGAAATGATCAGAATTTTAGATGTGGAAGAGGACTATATTAAATAGCAGAACTGAATTTGATAGAACTCTTAATTTCTTCTAAATTAAATAAAAAGTGCAATATAACTATATGATTATACAATTTACCAAAGGATGTTACTCAGAATATTCCCATTTATACTCATTAAATGCTTTCCTAAAACATTTGCTTGTAACCTAAATGTAGGCATAATATACAGGGCTATTTCCTATCTTTAATAATAAAAATAATTACCTTATTTCTGATTACATAAATAATATACGCTCATTGTAAAGCAAAATAAAATTTTAGATTATATAGAAAAGCTTAGGGGAGACTGTAACAATTATCTAAAAAACAAGTAAAATCTCACTACCCCAAATCAATTATCAATGACATTGTATGGCCCACTCTTTCATGTATTTTTTATCTAATTACATGTGCATCTATACGCACTGCTACCAAAGCTGGATCATATAATTTAAGCTTTTTTTTTTTTTTTTTAATTGTGGGCAGCTGTGATAGGCAGAATACCACTGCCCTCATGATCCCTGTTGCACACACCTTCTACAATTCCCTACCTGTGAGTGTGCACAGGACCAGTGAGTATGACAGGTATCACTTCTGAGAATAAGATAGTAAAGCAAAAGAGAGAGAATTTGGGTGGGCTTAGCCTAATAAACTGAACTCTTTAGAAAGAAAGTGAGCATCAGAGAGATGTCCTTCTGGCCCCAAAGAAGGATCAAACATTCACCACGTTGTGAATTGACTATGGGGACACTTGGCAAGGGAATATGAGCAACAGCGAGGACCTGAGAGAGTCCCCCAGCTGAGAGTCAGCAAAATAAACAAAACCAAATAAGTAAGTAGTAAATAAATAAATAGGGACCTTAGTCCTATAACTACAGGCCTTGAATTCTGTCAATAACCATGCCACACAGCCTTGAAAAAGGACCCTTAGCACCAGAAGGCAGCATAGCACCAGGCAAAAACCTTGATTGTAGCCTGGTGAGACTCAAAGCAGAGGACCTAGCTAACCTATACCCAAACCACTGAACTACAGAATCTGTGAGATAATACAATTATAATATTTTAAACCATTAAGTTTGTGGTGATTTGTTGTGCAGCAACAGAAAACTAATACAATAGATATTGGCATGAATTTTTTTCTTATTTTGTTGCTTACAGGTTCAATCTGCCCACAATACCCACAAACTAAGTATAAGATAATTTAAATATGTATATTTTAACTATGCATTTAGTAGAAATGTATTGTTAGTTATTTTATAAAAACTGTCCATTTTATCCACAATTCTCTGCATCTGTTTTCACACACTCAACAAATACATCATTGCAACACTTCTGAGAAAATATGAGAATACTCTAATTCATTTCCTTTGGCTATAAAGTATTCCATGGTATGGCACACTATTTTCTATTATTCCTTTGTTTAAATTGTTTCCAGTTTCTTTTCACTAGAAACAACCCTGTAATAAATGTCTGTTCCTGCAATATTACATATTGATAGCTTAATTTACACAGGACAGACTCTTATGGAGTGTGATTTCTGCGTCAGAGAGCTTATACATCTTTTGATTTAATGGATAATGTCTAATGGTATTCCAAAAGATCTGTACCTGCTTGCATTTCCATCCAGAATGCATTAGAGCCCTACAGCTCTAAGTATTTTCACACTTAAATTTTAAAAATTATAAGAAGTAAAAAAGAAATATCTTACTTTACAATGAATTTCCCTACTACCATTGTATGTGATTTTATGACTATTGATCATTTATATATGCTGTTCTTTGAATACTTATCTGAGTTTATTTTGTTTCAATCAAATATCTTGTGTTTATTTTTTGTTTAATTTCAAAGATTTATACATTACAAACTATTTATTTGATCTAAAATTGTAATATTTTTTCTATCAATCTATCTTTTACTTCGCTTTGTTTAATGATATACTTTCTATAAAAATATTTTTTCATAGATTAAGCTTTTTTAATTTTTACTTTAATGTAGATATAACTTCCCCTCCAGTTTCCTCTAAGTTTCCTTTAACTGAAGTCTTTTACCCATTAAAATTTATTTTTCAGTATGTCCGACTTAATGGTCAAACTGTATTTTCTTCCAGATTAGTAACTTGTGTCAGCAACTTTTACTAAGTAATTCATTTATCCACTAAATTAAAATGCCACCTAGACTTGCATTTTTTTTAGTAATAGTACTAAAAGAGCAGAAGAATCTCTCATCAAAACTACAGAGATTTAAAGTTTTTAACAAGTATTGTATAATTTTAAATTGTCTACAATGACTGAAAATAGTTAAACAATAAATATGAGAGACTTGCTTAAAATATCACTCATTAATAATTTATGATTACCATAATTAAAATATTACATGTTGATAGATTCTTAATGAGGTGGAGAGCATTACTGTTTAGCATATTAATTTGCCTAAATAATTCTGCCTTTGATTATTGTATTCACATGTGAACTCTTTGACAAGTCTAAGGTTAGTAACATGCAAATTAATTGTACTAATTTTCTATGAAGCAAGAATCACTAGAAAGTAAACTGGCGATGACAAAATATTTGTGGCAGAGGTGTTATAAATCATTGAGGGGTTCTTTTTCCATGAGGCAATTTAGAGATCTGTGCTCTTTTCAAATGGTGTCCCACCATACCCTGGGGGCTTGTCATTATCTGCACCAAGTTGAAAGGGTGGGGGGAAAAAATGCACAGGAGAGGTTTTTGAAATGGCATTAAATTTTCATTGCCTTTGAGAAGTCTAATTGTTACAGTAGTAACTCTACTTTAATAAAAGTGATGATTTCTTTTTGCTAGATACTATAATCTATTCTAATAGATACTTTAGAAATATCAATTCACATTGCAATCACAAAAACTAAGTCAAATGGTCATACTTCATAACTACAAAGGAAGTTAAGAAATGTTGGCTGTGTCCAAATGAGAAAATTTATTTTGCCATAATGCTTACATTGTTAATTTAGTTTGAAATTCAGTTCCAAGGTCGATTGTTAATTAATCTACAGAAGCTAAACTAGACCACCAAATTTAGGGATTGAGGCATGGACAAATGCTATCATGAATACTTTATTAGGATGTAAACAATTTAACATTAATATAGATGGGAGTGTTTGGGCAAATTTATTATTTTATTTTTCACTTGAATAGTGTTTTCATCTGTTATTTTGAGTCTTGTTTTGAATTCTCCCCTGCCAAACATTTAGAACTCTTACTAACAACTTCTTTAGCTTCTTGCCTTTAAATTAAATAATTTTTGCTCCATGTAGACACACCTGCAAGTAGAGACCATATACCTGTAATATAAATTATCAAATGATGTTGTGTCATATAATGTGTTAAGATAGGTAAAAAGAACAAGACAAACAAAAACTCGTAGACTCAGACAAGAGTTTAGTGGTTACCAGAGGGAGCGGGGAGGTAGCTAGGGTAAAAGGGGTCAAATATATGGTAATGGAAGGAGACTTGACTTTGGGTGGTGAACACACAATGCAATATACAGATGATGTATTATTGAATTGTCACTTAAAATCTTTACAATTTTATTATCCAATGTCACCTCAATATATTTAGTTAAAAAATAAATAAAACTAAAAAAAGATAGGTAAAAAAAGAGCTACACCAGTCAATACATTGATTTTTTTAAAAAAAGGCAAAGAAAATCTAATTCTCCTAACAATAATTTATTTTACAGCTCTAAATATGAAGTACTTTTGCTTCAACCTCATCATTAAAGGTTACTGATGCATCCACATACCTAAATTCTTTAAGACTAAATAAAAATCCCAAAGACAGTTAACAGAAAAATGTTTTAATGATACTAAAAAAATGAATGAATGTTTCTATTATTATAAAAACAATGTTTAACAGAATGTGTGTTACTTTTCTGGAAATCAGAATTATATAATTTACAAAGTCTTACAAAGTATTACCCTTTAAGGTCTCCTCTCACAAATGTCATAAAAGAAAGCAAAATATAGCATTTAATTTTTAAAGAAAAAATTAAATTAGGCCATCATACTTTTCTTGGGTATGCCTAGTAGTCAATTTTGGAAATATTGTTAATATTTATTAATGATGCATGTATGAACTGAGGAGCAATATTAAGGCTTGTGGGTCTAATGAGCATAGAGGCACAGAAAGAAATTATTTCAAATGTTTCCTTTGAAGAAGTAGAAAAATCTTCCTCTTTGTTCTCCAATAAACAATTAAATGCCATGCTAGCAAGTCATCCCCTATCCAGAACATTCTCAGCAGGGAAATACAGCACTGAAAATGATTGACAAATTTCATCTTAAACTTAATAGGCCTGCCTTCAAGGCCAATTGCAAAGACACGTGAGTTCAGTGTTCCGAAACATATAGTTATCTGACATCAGTATATAAACTGGAGAAAACTTCTATCCATGCTTAACAATATGATCTTGTTAAGAACTGTACTCCTCTAGATAAACACTTGTTACCATTCTATTTTTGTCCCTTTATCTTTAAAAGCTAAAAATATATAGTATTTTTACTGTAGTTTTCTCTTTTTCTATGTTTGAAGGGACTTTGAAAATTAGCAATTATAGTAAGAGAAAACAGAAAATGTGACCTCTCTATGACAACTTTCTTAAGTGTAGCCAATATATACTTTCCATAAAACGAAATCCAATTACAATGAAAAAACATTTGCGATAAGAAAAGTTTTGCATGGCAAGGAAAACATAACTGCTAAAATTTAAAAAAAAGAAAAAATGGTAGAGGATGTGAATAGTAAAATATATTAATGAAATACAAGGTAAATTAGAGTACTACAAATAGAAGGCAGAGGAAAAAGAAATGGTATGACTTAGGAAGAAAGGGCAAGAAGAGAGGGAGCAAAAATAAAAAGATAAGTCAAATAATTCCAGAATGTCCAATATATGTGTGTGTCACCTAGCATTCTATATATTGAAAAGAGTAGAAACCTACTCTAATCAATCAAAAAGTAAACATATTATTATTCCTATTTGAGCAGAGGTTTTATTTTATTCCTGCACTTAGAACTATACCTGAGACACAGCAGATTTCAACAAATATTCTTGGAGAGATGGATGAATAAATGGATGAATAGATGGATGAATGGATAATAGATGGACAAATGGATGGATCCTTTCAAAAAGGAAATTTTACATGTTCTGATTTTACTCTTTGGAAACATACGTTTTCAGATTTTGCCTCGCTAATTTCACTAAAGAATGACAAAATTTTGTTCTCTGAATGAAATCATATTTTTGAAAATGCTACTTTATTAATAATTTTGTTTTACATCCGAAGATAAAACGTATTTCTGAGTGCTGACAGATGGTTCAGTATACTTACATGACAAAATTTATTTTAGGATAATCACAATTATAGTGTAAGTAGTTATTTATTCTGATGGTAAATATTTAATATATATCCTCCTGGAAACAAGAGAGCAACTAGAGTTGTTTAGTAGTGAGTACTTAAGAGCACTAATGTATTTTTAAATAATATTATTCAGGCATGCACATAATAGCTTAAAAAACAAAACACAAATGGGAAGAATGAAGACTCAGGAGGTCGATTTATAATGGGATGGATGTTAAGCTCTTTAACTCGAGGTCATCAGTTCAGATCTAATCTAAGTCATTAGTCAGTGACATATTTACCCTTTTTGTGGAAATAATTTATTCCCACCAATGCAGTTATATTAAAAACCAGGATGGATCGGGGCTTATATGAGAGACTCATACAGTTATGATTATTAAAATGATAAAGAATACTTATTGAGTGTCTATGAGCCCAACACTCTTCACCACAAATATATCTATGTGAAACTCTATTCTGTTCATTGACTAGAGATTTTCATGTTTATATGTTGCCAGATATTAATTTACCAATAAATACACTTTTTAATACAAATACATAAAATATATAGGGCATTGAAAGAGTCACTCTTCTGTTTAACTATAAAATAATAATTTAAGTGATTACTCTAGTGTATTGGTAATAGAGACATAAAATAATTGGAATATACCTAAAATAGCTAGTGTAGATAATATAAGTAGTGATCAATGCTCTTTACAGTGATCAATGCTCTTCTTTGGAGTCTAAATCTTTGCCCACGGTGGTGCCCAATAGTGCTGGTAGCTGAAATTTAAGGCTTAGAACCCATGTCTTATGAATTCTAGTCTACTGCTTTTTACATCTGTGAGGCATTAGTACATCAAGAATTATGACTATAAGTGAAAAAAAAATGAAAGTTGAATGGAAAATGCTCTATATGATTCCTCTATTTGGATTTTATTTAATCTAATCATTCTTAAGATTTAAAAAATTATTTCTTTTGCTTTTTTTAATTTCCTATCATTTTCATAAGGTTAAAGTTACATCCCTCCAGCAGCATGGAACCTTTACAGACATTTTGTGTGGACTATGATGTACAGTTCTAGAGTATAATCTGCTATGCCTTTATAAATACAGACAGGACTCCCACTTCGATGTATATGAAACAGCATTTGACAGTAAAGATGAAATCTTAGAGGAAGAAGTATTTGTATCCAGATGAAAAACACATACATTTTCTCTTTGGAGTTAACAAACTTCAGGTAATTTATTTTTTAAATATTCAATGCCCTCTTATTTTAGTAACCTTTAAACAGGCATTAAAGAAGCTGCTATGAAAGAAGATTAAAAATCATTACAGAAGCTACAGTGTTTGGCACAGAATAGGCATAAAATACATTTTATAGTTAAATTACTTTTGGATCTTTTTTATAGGTAAATATATTTTATTTTAAAAGTGTTTGAAATACAAAATACTATGACATAAATAAAGCTTAAGTAAAATAATGAAAATTATTCCATAAAATGTAGACCCTTTCTTACATGCTTAGTGTCTGAGAGGATTGTATGAGTTATATCAATAACTGTTTGCACCAATTATACCTATTTTTAAATATATTGAATAGCATACAGGATCTATTAATTATGGAATTATTTTGTTATAATATTCTGTCAGATTTGAATAAATTACAAACTGTGCAAACATGAATAAGGCCCATTCTGTCTTATAATTTATAAGATTGTACTTTGCACTTTCTGTTGCTATTTTTCCCAGTATAATTATAATCTCTTATTGTCACTTATGGTTTAGCCAAGTTCTAAATAAATATTAATAAATTTGTCATATCCTTTGAAGTACAGTCCTTCATACCAGAAAACAATGTAAAATATTTTATGGTAAAAGTTATTTCTCACAAGCATCATGTAAATACTATATAGCACAGTCATGCATAGCTTAATAATAAAGGGATGTTCTGAGAAATGTGTCATTAGGCGATTTTATCCTTGTGTAAACATCATAGGGTGCACTTACACAAACCTAGATCGTATAGCCTACTGCTCATAAACTACAAACCTGTACATGATATTACTGTACTGAATGCTATACACGACTATAACACCATAGTAAGTATTTATATATCTAAACATATAAACATTAAAAAGGTATGGTAAAAATACAATATAAAAGATAACAGATAGTACATCTGTATAGGGCGCTTAACCATGAATGGAGCTCGCAGGACTGTAAGTTTTCTGGGTGAATCAGTGAGTGAGTGGTCAGTGAATATGAAGAACGAGGACATTACTGGACACTGCTGTAGGCTTTACAAACACAAATCTTCCCCTAGCTTCCTTCTGACAGGGTCAAATATAGAACACTGAAGCTGTTAATGCTATTTCGTGAATAGGGACATGGCTAGAAATATCAAGGAGAAACTGGCTGTGTTAAGGCCTAGATCACTGTAATAGTTACTGTCAGGAGGGAGTGAAAAGTGGCCTAAGGATAAAGAGGAATAAGAAATCAAGATGAAGCAATAAAGAAACTTATCAAATTGTCATGGCAATATGGTTTTGGCTGTTGCATAGTGGAGGAGTGGTCAGATGAAGCAACTTTGTGTTACTGGTTACAAAAAAAAAAAAAAAGACTTTGTTATGGAAAGAGTGCAGAATTGAGGACTCAATATTTTGTCTTTGGGAATTTGTGTTTGGCTCCATGGACCCTATCGGGCACAAAGGGCTCTCTCTGAGTTGATGGAAGAAATACAACTCTAAGCTTTACATCATTACAACCTGCAAATATTTCCAAAGTAAAAGGACAGGCTGGCTCCATACTACCACAGAAAGCTTTTACTAAAGTGGCAATGGCACTTAATACTTGTTAAAGTAGCTCTTGTGGTCCTGTGTCCTTTTGCAGGATCTTAGGTCCTCAACAAAGAATTCACAGCAATGTACTCTGTACACTGACCAACAAGCTAGATCTGGAAGGATTGCAGCATCTTCTGAAAGTGCAGCGCAAGGGGACAGGTTCCTCCACACTGCAACAGCTCAGGGACTGGTTGGGATGTATTTTGTGCACTCAAAAATGAGGTGCTGTGAGTGAGAATGAATCTACTGCCAAGCTCCACATACATTGCCCAGTTAGGAAAAAAAAATCCTCCTGAACCACACATTCTGCCATTTCTTCCAGGGAATTGAGTGCCATTACAATCTTATGAGACCACTGTCACATGTGTGGTCCGTCTTTGTCTGAAACATTGTTATGCGGTGCATGACTTTATCAATAGAGCATTTATCTTGTTTGGACAATGGCAGAAAGATCTGGAAAGTGTCTGATCTATAGTCATAAGAATGTAAGTGGCAATTGCTCTTTTGAGAACTCAAAGTTGGCAGTAAGATATTGTGACTTCTGGAAAGTCACAATTATTTATAAACAAGCAAATTCTTCAGAATAAGACATGGCTAGTCTTCAAGACTAGATGACCTGCAGCATCTCAGTGAACTATTGTTATTTGTGCCACATAAGTATTAATTTCCCATACTTTCTTCACATACTCTTTCTCTCGTGTTCTTTTCTTCTACACTATTTTCTCAAATATTCTATTTCTCCAAACTTGTTTCTTTTACCTCCTCTTAATATAGTATCTACATATGTTTCCCTGGTGCTAAGCTAAACAAAATGCATACTAACGTGTATAATTATATGCCTCTAATAGATCAATCAACAATGCAAAATATATGCATAAAATATAACATACATTATTTAACACCTACATTTTAATGTCTAATGCACGTGACATACAAATGTATACATATATATGTATATATATGTATATATTATACATTCATTTCCACCAGAGGGAGGTGGTGGGAAATTTATCTTCATTCCTAATACAGAGAGCCAAGTCCCTTGGGATGGTTCACGGATCATTAAGAACTAAGTATATTTATTTTTCTACAACTTCTATTTACTTTATTTCTGTTGACCATTTACTTTTGTTCCAAATATAGTAAAAAAAAAAAAAAGTAAATATATGAAAAGCAATAAAAAAGAACTTTTAAAAAATATCCTTTAAAATATTTTATATTTAAAATTATTTGCAAGTGATCTAACTAAATGTAAATTGTAGGTAAATTGATTACTTATACAATTATGACCCAACCGTTTCAATAAATTGTGCTGTAGTTCTCTGGAGAATTAGCGTTAAATGTACTATATAATATCTGTTATTTTACCAGTCTGCAAATTGTATATAGGATGTAATTTCAATCAAGTAAAATAGCCTAAGTGTAGAGAGAAAATATACCAATTTATTTGTAAGAAAAGATATCAATTTATTTTAATAAAGTCAAAATTAAAATGCACTTCATTTTACTAGCCTCTGATAGTTGCTCAACT
>NW_011888792.1:16426684-16436033 GCF_000151845.1 Pteropus vampyrus
TTTTTTAGTAAAGTTAAAAGTGCCAAGATTGCATTTTATCCTTCAACAAAAAAAATATTATATTTTTCCCTTTCAGTAGGAATTTCAGTCTTGATTGGAATTGTATAAACAATAATTGTACTTTATCCAAGTTAGAAATAATTGTGCAGAAGGAAGGGACTGATGGGACATTAATAATATGAAAACTCTTCAGACAAATTTATGTTAAAAATCAAGTCCACATTATATGAAACTATATGTGTAAAGGTAATAACATTTCTAAATACTTCCAAATGAGTGTGTGTGTGTGTGTGTGTGTGTGTGTGTGTGTTTAAATCAGTAAAGCTGATTTCTCTCCCCACATTGTTGACCAAGGAGTACTGCCTCAGAAAATGAAGAGGATCTATCAAAGGTAAATCCTTTCTACAGAGGAAAAGATAGCTGAAAGTCTATCCTTTATGACAAGGGAAATTTGAAAAGACAAAGGTAAATGTGCGAAGGGGAGATGCCAAGGGTGAGAGGCCTTGACAATTAGAAAGAATGGCAGGACTTAGCATCAGCAGCAACAGATGTCGTGCATGCTTGAAGGCTAGTAGGACCAGTTTTATCGTGGCAGTTATATCAAGAAGAATGAGGACAACAACAACAACAAAAAAGGACAAGGAGGAGGTAAGATGGTGGCAGGAGGAGGGATAGGAAGGGAGGGAGGAGGAGGAGCAGGGGGCTCTAGAAACAGCCAGATTTCAGGTGAAAAGGATATTAAATTGGCTTGCTGCCTCTACTCCATTCAAAGGCTTGATCTCTTATCCTCTTTTTTTCTCCCTGCCTTTGCCATCTTTCTCTCTCCCCCCTCCTTCCCTCTTTCATTTCATGTAGGATTTGTCTCAATATTCATATTCTAGATAACCACATCTAAAGAGCCCTCATCCCCACCTATCCCTCAAACCTCTTCCATGATTCTATTTCACTTGTAACTTTCTAACATTTATAGATTTATGTTTATTGTCTATCTTTCCTTCTACAATATAAGCTCAATAAGGTAGGAACTTTGTTTTCAACTCAGCTACATCCACAATTTCTAAAATAAAATCTGGCACAAAATAAGTGCCCCAAACATGCTTAGAATGAATAAATTGATAAGTGAAGAGATAAGGAACTAGTACAGGAATATTTAAAATCCACCTCTACTCATGCATCCAAGCTACCCAGTGCAGTAAAATCTCATGAGAAAAATTAGTTTACAAAAAATAAATTAACAAGTTCTTTATAACCATAAAGCATATTACGAAAATTTGTTACTCACATGACTACGAACACATTCAGACTCTGTGTGTGTGTGTGTGTGTGTGTGTGTGTGTGTGTGTGTGTGTGTGTGTGATTACATTCCAATAAACCCATAGTAAGTTGAAAATGTCATAGGTTGAAATACATTCAAGACACTTAACATACCAAACATCATAGCTTAGCCTAGCCTATCTTAAACATGCTCAGCACGTTTACATTAGCCTATAGTTGGGCAAAATCTACTCACTGTTACTGACCAGTATCACTAGAAAGTTTACATGTATGTGTGTGTATGTGTGTGTGTGTGTGTGTATGTTTAAATGCATATATGTATGTATACGTGTATATATGTATATATATATATGATTTATTATGAGGACTTGGCTTATGCAATGATAGAGACTTATAGGTCCTACAACCTGCTGTTTGCAAGACACAGAATGGCCTGTGGTACAGGTCTAGGATCCTGGTTATTTTGGCAGAAGCACTGTGTGCAGAAAGGAAAATCTGTATCCAGAGTAAATCTGTATTCCAGTAAGTGCTTTCCATGATAGAAATAGTCCAATGTAATCAACCTGCCACCAGGTAGCTGGCTAATTACCCAGGAGAATTGTGCCATACTGAGGACTCAGTGTTGGTCTCTGCTGCTGGCAGATTGAACACTCATGGTGAGTGGAAATCCATGTTGTTGAGCCCAGGCATCACCTCTGTTCCTGACACCCTGGCTAGCTACTTTCTTAACAATCTCATTGGGCATTGATAGGAACAGCTGAGGAAAGAGGCTGACTGATATTCGCAGAACGGGTAATCCTGTCCACTTGATTAGTAAAATCCTCCTTTGCTGAGGTCACCCTTCGGTGAGCAGTATATAATAACACTTCTGGCCATTTCTCTTTTCAAAATGAACAATTAGACAGGCTGCTTGAAGTAACTGCTTCATGGAGGGCTTTCCTTTCACCACTGTCTTCAGAGATATCCCATAAAGGGGCTGCACTGCTGCAGCTTTCCACTTTTTGGTGGTGTCAGCATATGCAAAATCATTGTCAACCTGGCCCAAGTCTTCTCTTCCTCTGTCCACTGATTACAGGGAACTCCCCACGAGGTCATAGGTACAGGCTGGAAGACAGAATGCAATGTAGCAGGAGTGAGGATCACAGGCATTTGGGCTTCCTGTTACTTACTTCCTGTTACTTACTTGTTCCTTCGGAGTCAGCTCAGGTCCAATGACCTACATACCACTTTCATTTTATGATGATTTGATGCTGTTCCTGCCCAACTTTGTGGCTTCATGGGTCTAAAAACACTCAGTTCATGATGGGCAGATCAAGTCTCATAGTAACTTGGTGGCCATAGTTACATATTAAGTCTCTACTGAGTCCCAATAGCAGGCCAAGAAATATGTTTCTCAAAAGGGGAGTAGTTATATGCACAAGATGCCAGGAATCTGCTCCAATACTGTAAAGATCTGCAATGTGGTTGTCCTTTAGGGGCCTGTCAAAGGCTCCAATCATCACTCTTATCTGCCACTAACACTTCAAGCACCACAGATCTACTTGATTATCTAGTCAAAGCAGCAGAGCATTTTGCACAGTAGCCTGTTATAGAAGTTTCTCCTGGTCTGGGCCTGCTTAAAACTAACAGCTTTTCATGTCATTGGGTAAATGGGCCAGAGTAACACACCCAAATGAGGAATATATTCCCTCCAAAATCCAAAGAGATACATGAGGTATTGTGCCTCCTTTTTGGTTGTAGGAGGGACCAGATACAACAACTCATTCTTCACCTTAGAAGAGATATCTTGACATGCCTCATAGCACTGGATTCCTAGAAATTACTGAAGCAGAGGCCCCTAAATTTATTTTCCACCTTCTGGCATGCAAATATCTTACCAATAAGTCTACAGTAGTTGCTACTTCTTGCTCATTAAGTCTAATTAGCATATGTCATCAATGTGATGGATCAGTGTTATATCTTGCAGAAAGGAAAATGATCAAGACCCCTGCAGTCCAAATTATGACATAAGGCTAAAGAGTTGATATATCCCTGAGGTAGGACAGTGAAAGTATATTGCTATCTGAAAGCAAACTGCTTCTAGTGTGACAGAGATGGACAAAAAAGGCATTTTCCAAATCAACAGCTGCATACCAGGTACCAGGGTATGTGTTAATTTGCTCAAGCAATGAAACCACATTTGGTACAGCAGCTGCAATTGGGAGTCACCACCTGGTAAAGTTTATGATAATCTACTGTCAGCTCCAAGATCTGCTTTCTGCACAGACCAAAGAGAAGAAATGAATGGAGATGCAGTGGAAATCACCACCCATGTATCATTAAAGTGCTTGTTGGTGGCACTAATCTCCTCAATCCTTCCAGCAATGTAGTACTGCTTTTGATTTTCTACTTTCTTATGTAGAGGCAGTTATAGTGGCTTCCATTTGGCCTTTCCCACAAGGCGTATATCAATTGCGAGGATTATACCAGCTTATAGGTATATCCATTCCAACTATACATTCTGAAAGTGAAGAAATAACCACTGGATGAGTTTGGGGACTCTCCAGGCCTATTGCGAGATGAACCTGAGCTAAAATTCCATTGATCACTTGACCTATACAAGCCCATAATGTGACCAGTGACATTTTGGATATCTTCTGGAATCAGTGTCAGTTCAGAGCTGGTGTCCAGTAGTCCCCAAAGGGTCTGATTATTTAATTTTCCCTAATGCACAGTTAATGCTGGGAAAAGGTCATAGGTCTCTGTAGAGAAGGCTAAGAAAAGGATTAATAGTACAAATTTTTGGTGTTTTACCAGGGTCCATCCTCATGGGGACCAGTCTCCCCTTCATTCAAGGGATTCTGGGTCTATAATCTTGCCCAAGTCTGGGAATTAATTGAGGGGCCAAGACTCTGATTTTATGGTCCAGGTTAGACTTTTGTTCACTTTACCTCTAATTTTTCCACTTATACAGATTAAGAATTTAGCAGATCTCCTAACTATTTCATTTCTAAGGACACCATGATCAATTAGCCACCACTGTAAGCTTGCATGAGTCGGACTACTCTGGTTGCAGCTTTGACTCTGCTATCCATTATGCTAACCACACCTACTTTGTCTTTAGTGACAGTATCTCCTTTTGGGCCCTGCCATCCAGGAATCCAATTACTCCCATTGCATTTAGGATTCCCAATTCAGTGACAGCAGTTTCCACGGTGAAGTCTAGCCTACAAAGAGTGATCACAGAGTTTTTCAAGGATACCAGAGTTATCCTCACAAATTTATTTTTCACAGTATTGGGAAAAGATATGTTTTTTGGACCTTCTTAGTGTGGGTGAGTAGGTCTTAAATGACAAATTCATTCTAACATTAAATGCCCCTAAACTTCTGAATTCTTTCCTTTACATTAAACCAAGACAGAGTCCACATTTCCAATAAACTCATTGTTGGCCACCTATTGGCCCATGTTTCAGCCGACCAGCCAACCAAACTGATAGAGCCCTTTCTAACTCTCCAAACTGTAATATTAAATGCAGAATCTCTGCTTAGTGAGCCTATATTAATAAATTCAAACTGATATAATTTTATATTCTTCCACCATTATCTCACACCCTAGTATGAATTTCCATACATAGTCCCTGGATTATAAATTAGAAATAGTTCTTTTGCAGTGCAGTGCACCCCCTTCCTCATGAGTCACATCTGAGCACCTTTAGAGACTTGCGAAGACTTGAGCCTAGTTATACATCTAGAAATAAAAAAGAGTAGTGGGGACAGGTCCTGAGGATAATCAGTATGGTCTTTCTTGGCAACTGCCTCTGAAAAGGTCATTACAGTATTTCTTCAGAATACACAGAATTCCCACAGACCTCAAACAACAGGGATGGAAAGGCTGATATCACTGATGGTGGGGAGGCCACTTCTATTGAGGATGGGGAAGCTGCTTCCATTGGAGATATGGAGGTCTGTTCCATTGGCAAATAAAATTCTTCAGAATCATAGGCTCTACATCTTTAACTTTATCAAATGCTTCCTATACATCCCCAACCCTGCTCAGGAGATCCCATTCTTTCCTAATCAATGCCCTCCCTTTAACAGGAGGTATCCTGTGAGACTGTGAGTTCAACTTGTATTGTAATTCAGCCAGCACATGATGAGATTCTGCATTTGATTTTATCAATCTGTCCTGAGGCTATAGGAGGTAAGGGTTTCCTTCAGAGAACACACAGAAGCTTTTAGGTCATTTAGAGTCTCTCACTCACTGGTAACAATCGCTCTTCCAAACGAGAGTTTGCTTACCTCTCTAAGTCTCAGTTTTCTTAACTGCCAAAAGAAGATATCATTATATGACTCACATGAGACATAATCTAGGGAAAAGACTTGGCCCGTGCCAAGGATTCGATAAACTGCAGATATTTTTCCCTACAAGTTGAGAGGATTTTCAAGACACCTAAGATCACACCAATGAGCAGTCGCCATCCCTCTATATCAAAATACTTCCCCTAAGAAGGCTTCCCCTTTCACTGCCATAGTGGCTGGAACAGCAACATTAACCATTTCTCTGAAAAAAAAAAAAAATTCTTCTTTGAAAAAAAGACTCTTTCAAAATATACCTGAAATAATGCAAAGGGTCAGACTGTCACACCGTATCATAAGAATCAGATATCTTTTCTGGTATCAAACTTGACTAAAAATATAAAGAGTATGAGAAAAGATGAAGCCCAGGCAACACATGTAGAAATCTGGGACTATCAAGATCCTTCCTTGGAGCATAAAGATAGGCTTGGGCCCAGATTTAGTATTTGAGGACTCTAAGTAATGCGTACAGGGCACAAATTCCACAAAGAGAGCTATTTCAGTCATGAAATATTTTAATCCTGTACTTAAACAATTATGAAATAGATACTAACACTTTTCAGTAGGCCATGTTCCATAAATCCATTAATTCCAAATGTATTTACTATGAGCAACTTAGACATATTTCACTAAAAGAACTCTAAGTATAAAGTAATAGTTCTGCTAATATTATCTGAAGTCCTGATTAATATGCTTACAATATTTGACCTCATGATTTCTCTCTGACTTGGACATCTCCAGAATAGAGGTAAGTTACATGTCAATTGCTATGCCTTTCTTAAATAAAATTAGATAAAAACAATATATAATTTTATTCATGTATATTAAAATTGCATTTACACCACTTTCCTGTTCTGATACCAGTTAGTATGTAGTGGTAGTGGTGGTATGTGTGTCTGTGTATATAGTGCAGATATGAAAGAGTTTTATTAGATTAAAACAGACAGTAAAGAACCATATAGTGTATATCCAGGAAATCTATCATACTGTGCAAAATATAACCCACATACATCATGGTCAATGTTCCAGTGGAGAAGAATCCTGTCCCCATATTGTTTTACATATTTATAGGAACAAGGTGGAGGGAAATCTATGTGAAATGTGAAAACGAAAGTTTCCTTGTCAAACAGGTGGCCTGGTTAGAATGGGTCAGCCTCTAAATACAGCTGCTGGTATCAGCCTATTCTCCTCTTGCAGTAACTCAGAGCTATTAAGCATATTCTTAACTAAATTCTCAAAATAAGAAAGGAAATGAGCCCCCAAGGCCATTCAGATCTTTCCTCTACCCACATCCCAGAATTTAAGGATTACTAAATATTATTTACATCAGTTCTGTTGACACTAGGTTGCAGGAATTTCCAAAATCAATAAGGAGCGATCAATAGATTTCGAGTCACAAAAATGAAAATGTGGGGTGCTAACTAATTATATGATTATTATTCAGATGAAGGTATAATTAGGTTTTTGTTTCCTTTTAAATAACTTCTGATTCTTGCCAATACATATTCCCTTAAGAAACCTAGATTTAGTTCAATATAATGTGTCAGAATAATTCTCAACACAACATTAAGTCAATCCAGGTTTCTTTGGCATGGTTCTGTTGTTAAAATTTATATTTAAAAGGCAAAAACATTTCAATTACTGGTGATAAAATGTAACTACTTTTTAAGGAAAATAAATCTTAAAGTTTAACATTTGGCAAAAAAAATTCTTTTTGGCTCTGCCACTGAGTCATCATCACTCTTGTAAGGCAAGTCATGTTAACACAACCTGAGTCAAATTTCAAAATGTAAAATCAGTTTAAAATACACAGAACCTGAAAATATACTTTTATCCATTTTTATATAAGTTAAGACATTCCTAGGGAAGTTTTACTTTATTCTTCCATCTCATAATTATAATAACAATAAAAAGGAAGAGCACAATAGAGATGTGTAGGAAGAGGTCTGAGGGTAAATATCTTGTATCACAAAAAATAAGCATGGAATTATTAAACTACATGTGATAAACAATAATTTAAATAAATAAACCAAAGAAAAAATATACTAACTTTATTAGAATATGGGATTATACACCAAGCTATCACTTTTAACTTTAAATATTTTGAATGTTTAAGAACAGGGGAAAGTATTATGTGTTTAAGTTATGATCTTAAAATAGTTTTATAAAATTTAGCTAAGAGTTTATTTTCACAAATCTGCATTCAAGTACATTGCAATAAAAAATCAGTAAGTAATAACAAGAAAGTGATTTATATTTTTGCCATATCTTTTTGTCAATGGAACAAACATTTGAATTACAACTACCAGGTCATTTATTGGACTTTAGAACCAAATAACTTTAGATTCTGAAATCAAGTTTCACTTCATCAATGTTTAATAGACAAAACGAAATTTTTTTTACTGTCTTCTATAGAGAAATAATAGAGAAAAAAGAGATCAAAATGACACAATGTAAAGATCTTGGCTTTAATATAATCTATATTTTGTCTTTGACTTTATGGCTTGGAGCAGAGTTTCTGAAATATAAATATGTAAAGATTTCTTTATAAAATTTTCTTGAGTTTTCTCTGTTAATTTAGATTATTAAAATACAATAGTACTTACATATAAAAATATGTAAGTTCACAGTTCATACAAGTTTAAAAAACAAGAAAATTACCAATAGAATATGATAATTTAAAAATTAATAAAATTTAAATCAATAACATTGATTTAAGATATTAGATAATATAGATTTGCCAAAATGTGTATGCCTCTCTTACCATGGATATGAAAAAATTAATTCTTCCAGTTTTTCCTAATTAAACTACTGAAAAACTTGGCTTTATCTTATTATGAATTCAATATGTAATTATCATCTTCCTTTTTCATTTTTTATCATTCTGAACAATTAAGATATATATCATGGTGCCAATGTGATTATAAATGCAAATAATAAATATCAGCACTGACACAACAAGGGTATATGCATTTTTAGTCACTTTCTACATAATCATAAAATTTATTAACTATTCTTAATAAAGCAAAAATGACAAAATTTAATAATTACCCATGGATTAAGTGTTTACAGAATATATTTTAATCATCGCCTCAGAAAATAAGTCACTTAGCTTCTCTGAACCTCAGATTCTTCATGTGTTAAGTGGATGAAAAGTGTAGACTGGATGATTGATTAGGCTTTTATTTGTTTTTCTTTTGCCACCCATAATTCAATAAAACACATTTAACATACAACTACTGAGTTCCTAATGTCAATTGATGTGCAGGGTCTGAGATTTTACTCTACTTGAATGTTAATAAGCTGGCCTGCTCTAGTTTCCTGGATGCTTTCATAAAAGATAAAATTCCTAGGACAGAGTCAAAGGGCTTCCTTACTCATGTGCACAGAGAACTTCATGAACTTTATATCTGTGTCATTTTTTTCTTCAACCCTAAGTCCCATGGGGCTACATGAAGTAGTTCAGATAGAAACTGGGTAAGTAGTGGGTTTCACAGCTGAGGAACCCTGGGTTTAGGGAGTCAAATCTTTTATAATGGACGACAAGCAAACCTGTCCTTTGCCTAGGAGGGAGACATTATCTTTATTATCCTGGACAGTGTAAATAAATATGCCCTTGCTCTGGAAATAGACACTAGTTCTGTTTTCCAATGCTATTTACTATATAAAAATAAAAACATCTTTGAGAAGGCAATCTGGGGGGAAAAAAAAAAGCACTGCACTAGGCAGTGAGCGGACA
>NW_011888792.1:16437083-16468150 GCF_000151845.1 Pteropus vampyrus
GTGCACAGAGAACTTCATGAACTTTATATCTGTGTCATTTTTTTCTTCAACCCTAAGTCCCATGGGGCTACATGAAGTAGTTCAGATAGAAACTGTGTAAGTAGTGGGTTTCACAGCTGAGGAACCCTGGGTTTAGGGAGTCAAATCCTTTGCCTAGGAGGGAGACATTATCTTTATTATCCTGGACAGTGTAAATAAATATGCCCTTGCTCTGGAAATAGACACTAGCTCTGTTTTCCAATGCTATTTACTATATAAAAATAAAAACATCTTTGAGAAGGCAATCTGGGGGAAAAAAAAAAAGCACTGCACTAGGCAGTGAGCGGACAGATAAGAATACATAGTCCTTATTCTTAAGGAGCTAACTGACTAGTGACGGAGACCGATACTTAAATAATTTTACTACAATAAAATGTGTTAAAAATAGAGCACTATAAATTAAGAGATTTATCCTGATGTGGAAAGACAAGGAGGATTTTGGATAGTCAGGCACTTGGGGCTGGGGGTTAGGAATAAAGCACAAGTAATTAATAAGGAACAAGGGGGCCAAGATGACACAACAGAAAAAGTTTGACTTCAATATACCTTGGATTTTGTCATTAACTAGCTCTATGGCTTGGAGCAACCTGAAATTTAAGTTAATATGCATAGTCATCTTAAAAACACTTTTTTAAAAGTAAACTTTCCCTGTTAGTTTACTGTATTACAATGTAATTCACAAAGGAAAGCTTGACTTAGACACTTCAAGATCTCATTCCTGACTAACTCATCACCAAACATTTTCGATATCACCTTGTAGTGGTCAATGTTACAGACTAAATGCTTGTGTTCCCACAAAATCTATATGTTGAAGCCCTAACCCCCCAAAGTGGTAGTATTTAGAGATGGGATTAGGTTTATATTAAGTCGTCAAAGTGGGAATCTCATGACAGGATTCGTATCCTTACAAGAAGAAGACAGAGCTCTCTCTGTCTCCATTTGCAAGCACTGAGGAAAGGCCATATGAGCACACAGCAAGAAGGTGGCTCCCTGTAAGCTAGGGGAAAGGCCCTCACAGAGAAATGACTCTGTCAGCACCTTGTTCTTGGACTTCGCAGCCTCCAGAACTGTGAGAAACGCATATGTGTTATTTAAGCCACAGATCAATCTATGGTATTTTGTTATAGTAGCCAGAACTAAGACAGTCAATCACTCTGCATAATAAGGGTACTGAAATATATTTGAATCCTAAACAGCATTCTGAATTTAAAATGGTTTATCTAATGCAGTGGTTTTCATATTTGGTTTAACATTAATTCATAAAATATATTTACTACTTTTCTTTAATTATTTTTATCTTGGTCATTTTAACTTGATTTGATTTTGAAAAATAAATTATACACTTCATTTCGTATATGAGACCAGTTTGCAATGTACTGTAAGTACTTTTAAATATCTAGTGAGTTCTATCACAAGGTGAGGCACTTAATCTGTAAAATATCTTTTGATATTTGACATTAAAGATACTAGATAAGATTAAGGTACTATTCTTGATATTAATATTTAAGCTATGATACTAAGTTGGATAAAGGAGGAGAAAATATTTAAAAATTTCAATGTAAGCCTGTTATCACTGAGATTCAGAATGATACTTCAAAATAATAATTCAAGGCTTATTTTGTCTGTAAATGCAAAATTTGAAAGTCAAGTCTAATTAGAAAATAGCATCATCATTCTTACAAATAATCCATAACCCGAGTTGTGATTCTTTCTTCCTTTCTTTACAGTTCTCTTCTGTAATAGTTTTATTTCTCTTATGACATTTTAATTCCACCTGTGGATCTTTCCTCTGAAAAGAAGTGTCAGTCCTAATCAGGTCTAAATTCTCCTTGGTAACATATTTTGTGTTAAATTTGAAGTGGACAGAAGAGGAAGAATCTCATTTCTAACAGAATAGACACCTGCCAGTCGGTTACCTAAATATAGCTATCATGTGGCTTTAAGCCATGGAGAAATCCTTCTGCATACTTTAGGTATTAAAAAAAATTTAAGGAAAAAAGGGGAAAGGGGGAGGTATGTAAGGATAAAGGGGGTCAATATATATGGTGACGAAAGAAGATTTGACTTTGGATGGTGAACACATAATGCAATATACAGAAGATGTATTACTGTACACTTGAAACCTATATAATTTTATTAACCAATGTCACTTCAATAAATTTAATAACAAAATGATAATTTTCCAATAATTCTTTTGGCAATAGCATAATTAAATCACTTTATTTTTTATTTTTATTTACTTTTATCAAAATTATTGGGGTGACATTGGTTAATAAAATCAAATAGGTTTCAAGTGTATAATTAAATAATATGTCATAAGTATATTGCATTGTGCGTTTACCACTCAAACTTAAATTTCCTTCTATCACCAAATATTTGACCCCCTTTACTCCTATCTACCTCCCCTTCCCCTCTTTCCCTCTGGTAATCATTGTGCCTGTCCGTGAGTCTCTCTTTGTCATGTCTGTTTGTTGCTTTCAGTTATATATCCCACTCTCACCTTCTTCTGTCTGATTTATTTCACTTAGCATGATAATTTCAAGTTCTACCCATGTAGTCACAAATGGCAGTATTTCATCTTTTCTTAATATTCATATTTCTTAATATGAATAATATTCCGTTGTATGTACTTATTTAAATGACACATTTACACTGAAAGTTTTTTTTCTTTTTTGGGGGGATGGTAAATTTCTGGTGCTAATGCTATTCCCTGGACAAAATTTTATTTTATATATTTTGAAAAAGGTTTATGGAAATAGAGATTGCATTATGTTCTCCTCTTTCTGTTAGGGAAAAGCATCTGTGTTTTTAAAAATTTTTAATTGTTCTATCACCCTCTTTTCAACTAAACACATTCAATATATATCAGTTTGAAAGTAAAAAAGGTTTTGACTACATGAGATGCAGTATGGCAATTTACAGTTAATATGGGTTTTAACTTAGCTTCATTATATAGAAAATGACACTCTAGGCCTGATATTCAATTCAGAAACAGCTAGTAAGACAATTATTGGATCTCATTCTTGCACTATGCTGAGCAGATATATAAACTCTATGTTAACATAAGCAATCTATTATAATACTGAACATATGACTAATGATATTTTAGCAATCATCAATTTTTTTTTCTTCTTACTTGAAGAGGAAGGAATTGTTTCTTTCTTATATTAAACGCAAAGTGAAGGCAAAGGATATTTATGCATAATTAGAGGAAACGTTGTTGTCATTTATAAGAAAATTACTAGACTCTCTTTATAACTTTAATTTTTGAAATAATAATAGAGTCACAAGAAGCTATAAAGCTAGTACACACAGGCCCCATGTACCCTTTACCCTGTTTTCCCAATGGTTATATCTTCCATAATTATAACAGAATATCAAACCAGAAAATTGATATTGGCACAATGAATGTTTAAAGTTTTACGTTATTTTTTAATAAATGTTAGTCATGTAACCCTCAATATAATCAAGATACAGCTCTATTCCATCAGTGCAAAGATTCCCTTCCTGCTATTCCTTTATAAGTCACTTTCAACTTCCTCCTCCTCACCATCTATAGTGGGTCGAATATCATCTCTCAAAAATTCATTTTACCAGAACCTCAGAATGTGATGTTATTTGGATATAGGGCCTTTTCAGACAGAGTTAAGGATCTCGAGATAAAATCATCTTATATTTTGGGTGGAACCTAAATGACTGTTGTCCTTGAATTAAGAAGAGAAGAGGACACATAAAAACACAGAGAACAAGGTTATGTGAAGAGACAGACCTTGGAATATACAGCCACAAGCCAAAGAATGCCAAGGATCATTGGCAGCCACCAGAAGAAAGGAGAAGGATGGAAAAATTTATTTTTCAGAATCTCCAGTGGGAACAATGCCAACAACTTGATTTTAGACTTCAAGCCCCAAGAATTGTGAAAATAAATTTCTGTTGTTTTAAGCTACCTGGTTTGTGGCACTTTGTTACAGTAGCTTTAGGAAACTAAATAGACCATCCTTAAATTCTGCTTACTATTAATATGTTCTCTATTTCTATAATTCCAACATTATAGAATGTTATATGAATAGAATCAAATAGCAAATGACCTTTTGAAATAGGCTTATTCACTCAGAATAATACCGTTGAGATCTATCCCTTTTGCTGCATGTATCAATGGTTAATTCCCTTTCATTACAGAGTAGTATTCCATAGTGAGCTTTAGCCGTGATTGTTTAATCATTCATCTATCTACAAACATTCTGATTGCATCTAGGTTTTGGCTATTACAAATATAATTGTTATAAACATTCATTGACAGGTTTTCATGTGCTTTAATTTTTCAGAAATAAATGTCCAAGCGTATGATTGCTGTGTCATATGGCAAGTGTATGTTTAGTATTTTTTTTTTTAAAGAAACTGCCAAATTATTTTTCAAACTGACTATAGCATTTTACTATCTGACCAGCAATGCATTAGAGATGCAGTTTCTCTGCATCTTTGCCAGCATTTAGTATTGTCACTATGTTTATTTTAGTAGATGTAATAGATATATAATGCTATCTCTTCCTGGTCTTAATTTGCATTTCCCTGATGGCTAGTGATATTGAACATCTTTTCATGTGCTTATTTTCCATTTGTATATCTTCTCCAGTAAAATGTCTCTTCATGTCCTGTACCCATTATCGAACTGATTTTCTTTTTTTTTTGTTCCTATTTTGGGGGTTTTCAGTTTGTTTGTTTTTCTTTAAAAGCTGTAAGACAAAGGTGGAATAAAAAGGGTTTCTCATGAGAACTACTGAGGCCAGAAAGTGGTACATTTTTCAAGTTCTGAGAAAAAAAAAAAGTCAAACGGTTATTCTATATCAAGTGACAATATACATCAGAAATAAAGGAGTCAAACAGTATGGAGGTTCCTCAAAAAAATTAAAAATAGAACACCATATTATTCAGTAATCCCACTTCTTGGTAGACAGCCAAAGGAAATGAAATCAGGATCTCATAGTAGTACTTCCATGTTCTTTGCAGCATTATTCACAATAGCCAAGATATGGAAACAATGTTGTGTCCATCAATGAAGAAATGAATAAAAAAGAATATTATTTAGCCATGAGGAAGAAGGAAATCCTGACATTTGCAAAAACATGGATGGACCTTGAGAATATTATGCTGAATGAGTGAAATAAATCAGACAATGAAATCTAAAAAACCTGAACTTATGGTAACAGAGACTAGAATGTTAGTTTCCACGGGATGGGGGTGGGGAAAAAGGAGAAGTTGGTAAGGCTCTAAATGAACCAAAAACGAAAGAAAGTGGTACCTTAAGACATTCTCAGGTAAAGAAAATCTAAGAAAAAAATTTGCCAGTAGACCTATCCTAACAGAATATGCAAAACAACAACAAAAATTCTCTAAACAGGAAAAAAAAAAAAAAAACACAGTAAAAGTAGGCAACATGGAACAACAGAAAAGAAAGAAAAAGGAAAAGAGCAAAATATGGTTAAATAAAATAGACATTTCTCCTCTCTGAGTTGTCTAAATTACATTTGATGATTGAAGCAAAAGTTATAATACTCTCTAATATATATCTTAATATATGTTAAGAAAACATTGAAGGCAATTAGATTGTAGATGGAGGAGGATAAAAGGACATAAGGAAGGTAACACTTATATACTTCATTTGAATTTTTAAATGTTGACTCCAGTAGGCCGTGATATGTTTTGTATATGTAATATAATGCTAAGAGCAACTAATGAAATATACATATAAGGAGAGATATACATAAAACATTATAGATCAAAATAAAAAATCAAAATGGAATTCTAAAAAAAATGTTCCACCACAGGGATGTAGAAAAACATAAGCAAAGAAAAACAAAGAACAGAGAGAACAAGCAGAAAATAAAATAAAATGGTAGATTTTAGCCCAGTCTTATTAAAAATTTCATTAAAATAAATCGGGTAAAAACACAATTTAAAAGGCAAAAATTAGCAAAATTGATTTAAAAATATGATCCAATTACATGTCTATAATAAATTCTCTTCAAATATAATGATAGAGGGAGGCTGAAAATAAAAGGATGAAAAAAGCTATACCACACAAACATTAATCCAATAAAGCAAGAGTGGGTATATTTTTTTATCAGACAAAGATTTCCAAAAAAGAAAATTACTGAGACATAATTATATAATAGTAAAAGGGGTAATCTACATATAACAATTCTTAATGCACCAAACCACAGTACTGAAAAATATATGAAGCAAAAACTGACAGAACTCAAAGGAGAAATAAACAATTCCGCAGTTATATTTGGAGACTTCAAAACCCTTCTCTCAACAATGGATAGGACAACAACTGGACAGAAAATCAGCAAGGTAATGGAATAAGTCAACAATACCACCAACCAATAGGATCTAATCATATTTATAGAACATTCAAATCAATAGCACCTGGATACATATTATTTGCAAGAACATAAGAAAAAAATAGCAAGATACATCATTTACTGGGCCATAAAAAAAAAAATTAAGAATTAAAATAATATAGTGTTCTCTGATTACTATGGAATAAAACTAGAAATCAATAACATAAGGAATAAAACTAGAAATCAATAACATAAAGATAACAGGAAAATTTTTAATCACTTGGAAACTAGCTAACATGCATCTAAATAATCCAAGAGTCAAAGTCTAAAGAAAAAAAAAATTTAAATACATGAAACCAAATGAAAATGAAAATATAACATATCAATATTTGCTAGACTCAGCTAAAGTAATTCTGAGAGAAGAATGTAGTGTGAAATGCTTACATTAGAATAAAGAAAACTCTCAAAAATTTAAGCGATTCAATAAACTACAAAAAGAACAAGTTAAAAATACAAGGCAAGCAAAAAGAAAGAAAATAATAACGTTAACAGAAAGCAATAGAATTGAAAAAATAGGCAATAAAGAAATCAATGAAACAGAAGATAACACTACAGATACACACAAAACCACAATAAGGTAAAACTACAATTACATTTGACTACTTAAACATAATGGAACAATTCCTGTGAAAGTACAAACTACCACAATGGACTTAATTTGAAACAAATAATTTGAATAACATTGTAACTATTCAGGAAATTGAAATTTTAATTCAAAAACTCTCAAAAAAAAAAAAAAAATCTCCAGGCCTAGATGGTTTCACTTGCAAATTCTCTCAGACATTTAAAGAATTAACATCTATTCTACACAATCTTTTCTAAAAAGAAAAGAAAACACTTTCCTACTCATCTGACGAAACCAGTATTATTTAGTACAACCAGAAAAACACATAAAAAGAAAAATACGGACCATATCCCTCATATATCTAGATGTAAAAATTAACAAAATATTAGTAAATATAATTTAGTAATATATAAAAAAATTATACATCGAGCCCCAGTGGTGTTTAATCCAAGTATAAAAAGCTAGTTCAAATTGGAAAATTAATTAATGGAATGCATTATATCAACAGGCTAAAGAAGAAAATTACATGATAATATCAATTGATGCAAACAAAGCATTTGGGAAAAATCAACACCCATTCACGATAAAAACTCTCAGGAAAATAGCAACATAGAGGGACTTCCTCAAACTTATAAAGAACATCTACAAAAAAACATAGCAAATATCACACTTACTTATGAAAGACTGAAGTGTTTCCACCAAAGCTCAGGAACAAGGTAAGGAGGGTACCCACAGTCCTCACTGCCCTTCAGGGTAGTTCTGGAAATTCTATTAGCACAATAAGGCAAGAAAAGGAAACAAAAGGCATCAAATGAGAGAAGATGAAATAAACCCCTTCCTGCTTACAGATATATCTACACAGAAAATTCTGAAGAATCTATAAACAAATTCCTAAAACTAAAGTTAATTCAGCAAAGTCACAGTATACAAGATCAATATACAAAAATCTATTGAATTCTAGATCCTAGAAAGGATATTTGGAAATTCAAATCAAAAATACAATACCTTCGTGGCTGAGGCACGAGGCAAGGCTGGAGCAGACTGACACACAACGAATGTCCCAGAAAAGGGCTGCCAGAAAACGGCAGTAAGCACCAGCCAGACGCTCTCAAACCCTCCGGGAGCTCGGGCACCTGACCACGAAGCGCTTCTCTGCACCTGCACAGCAAGAGTCTTCTTGTGGCTGATCAGGAGACTCCAACAGCCCAGACCCATGAAGCCTCACCTGCTCAGCCAGGTGGACCCAGTAAGCGTGCAGCTGTGTGGATTTAGAAAGTGCTGGGCACGCCTTCCCCTGCTAGCACCTCTGCTCTCCTTCTGGGCTGAGCCAGTGGAAGGAGAACATGGCATCCACGACTTAAAAACAAACATAAAAAATAATACCAATTATAGTAACAAAAAATATAAAATACTTTTGTTTAAATTTAACAAAACACATATTTGCGTATTGAAAATTACAAAATACTAATGAAACAAGAGCTAAACAAATTGAGAGAAACGACATTTAAATAGATTAAAAGGAAACGTAGAAAAAGTCAAGTATCCTCAAATTGATATAGTTTTAATGCAATTCTTATAAAAATTCCATCAAGTTTTCTTGTAGATATAGACAAGATCACACTAAATTCATACAAAAATGTAAGGAAACTAGAATATCAAAATAATTTTTTCAAAGAATAAATTAGAAAGATTATTCTACCTGATCTCAAGATTTATATAGCCATAATAATCAAGTCCATGGTAATGGCAGAGGGATAAAGGCAAAAAAAAAAAACAGCGGACCAGAAATAGTGCCACATAAGTAGAGCCAGCTAATTTTTGACAAGGGTGCAAAAGCACTTTAATGAAAAAAATATAATCTTTTCAACAAATGGTGCTGGACCCTTTAGATATCCATAAGAAAAAAAAGTGTGCCTCAAAATGCATCATACATTAAAGTGTATAACATAAAACTTTAAAACTTTTAGAAGATAGGAGAAAATCTCCTGTATCTAGGGCTTGGTGGATAGATCCTAGACAGTGCATTAAAGAAATGATCCATAAAAGAAAAAAATCAATAAATTGGACTTCAAGATAAGCTGCAGACTTGGAAAAAATACTTGCAAACCTTATATCTGGCAAAAGACTCATAGCTCAAATATGTAAATGAATTTTAGACTCCTGTTTAGATGTTTTTACAGTGTTCTATGTTTAAATCTTTGTTGATACTAATCAGTTATTTAGATCATGGCTGATACAAATGTACAATTTTTTGAAATTTTTAAAATAATTTTTTTGTATTTTAGTTATAGTTGGCATATGATACTATATTAGTTTCAGGTGTACAACATAGTGTACAGCCATTGGGTGTGTAGGCCAGGGCCTCCTGGGAGGGGCCCCACCACAGGCTAAGTTCAGTTGCAGCTGTGCCCTGCCCAAGGCCACCTGGCATGGGCCACCAAGCAATCCACAGATGGCTGCCACCTATGCTGGGCTTCAATGTGCCTCTAGAGGCCAAGCCAGAAACTGAGGTCGGTGCTGCTGTTGCCAGGTTTGAGGCTCCTTAACAAGAGATACAGGGCATGTTGAAGCCAAATACTGCTTGTTTAGGTTTTGTGAACCTCTAAGAGATTTTAGGAAAGTTCGAATCATGAACCAACACAGGCCATTTGTATGGAAAACTCACAGGAAGCAGCGTGGGTAGGCCTGCAAGTTGAGTGGAGCAAGGTCTTAGGGAATCACCAAGGTTGTGTAGGCAGGTTGATGGAGACTCAGATATGGTGCTCACCTGCGTCTACATGCCAGGAGGGAGAGGGCTCAACAAAGGAACAATGCCCTCTGCCAACACTTCTGTCTGGGAGAAAGCTGCCCCTCCAGGCCTAGCCCTGACACCAGACAGCTCAGTTCCAACATATGTCCCTGGCGCTTTTTAAGCCACTGTTCCAGCACTGGAGCTCAGAGTGAATGAGTTTGTCAGAGAGTAAGTTCCCTGCACAGGCTATTTAAAAGGAATTCCAGCTACCCTCTGTCTCACTCAGCAATGATTACCATTGGTTTTCAAAGCCAGAAGTTGTGGGGACTTCTCTTCTCCACACTGCAACTCTGGGCTGGGGAGCCCAGTGTGAGAAGTCCTCCGCAGGGACCCCTGCAACAAAGATATCCCTCCTGGTTCTCAGCTACCACATGCATGCATGGGACAAGCCCGTTCTGCATCTCCACTCCTCTTACAGGTCTCGAGGTGGCCTCTTCTGTGTGTCCTCAGTTATAGGACTTCTGTTGAGCTAGACTTCAGGCCACTCCCAATGATGACTGTCTGTAGTTTAGTCGTAATTTCGATGTGGTTGTGAGGGGAGGCAAGCACAGATTTTACCTACTCCTCCGTATTGACTGGAACCTTTAAATGCACTGTTTTTATATAAGTGCAATGGGCGGTGACATTTCAGGAAGAAGGCCAGAAAATGGATATTTTTAATCTTCTGTGAGTAGCAAGGAGGCAAAAGAATCATTTATTTAACTGAAATGTTAAAAAGTATTTTATGCTCAGTAGTTTGGCCATATTCCTGAATGTCATCATGTATAAAAGATACACATTTACTATTCATTCTCTGACAAAGCCTAGACTAATAAAACCTGTGTTCTGTACCATTCATTTTCCTCACGCCACTCTCAAGTCTTTGAGACAATAACTTGCTACACATTTAATGATTTATTTTGATTAAGAGTTTCACTAGCTTCTATCATACGAAGTTTTAGTATACGCAGAAATAATCTATGGTTCTATAGAAGCCAGATCTTTTGAAATTCAGGAGCAGAGTTTGGGAAGGATTGATTGTAAAGTGCAGTGCAGGAATTTTTTGAGATGACCTATATGTTAGTTATAGTGGTGGTTACACGACTGTATGAATTTGTCAATGTTTATCAAATGTTTAAAGTTGATGCTCTATCAAGTTTTGGGCTTTCATAGTAATTCTGAAGACCCTTCCACCCACCTTCAAAACCGGGAAACATGCACCAGCAGTTCTTTTCATCTTGGATAATTCATCATAGATATGGAGACATTTATATTTCTTCCCTCATCTATTGGTCATTTGATACAACACCATCCAGACTTTTTTTACTGAGATCTCACTATTTACTCCAAAAAATTCTGAGAGCAAAAAACTCCCTCTTATTTTGCCATCAGAGCCTGGGGCTCTAGACACAACCTCTGGCCTTCCAATTCTTCAAATGTGAATCAGACGTGATTCCATCACGTCTTCCAAACTGAAGAAGACAAGCTCTCCAAGAAGTCCCACAGAAACTCTCCTCAAATTACTTGAAGTTGGAGAAGACACCTCCCATACCCCCAAAACATTTACAATAGTCTTTAAAGAAATCCTTTTTCTAATATAGAACTCCTCTATTTTCTAGAGATGGGTTATAAAACTAGTTCTTAGTTATCTCTGTTGCAAGTCTTATTTATGTGGTCTAACACCCCATTTTGGAATATACGAGAATTTGTTCTCTTTTTCTTAGCATTTAGTCAAAACTAATATCATAAAATTTCCCATTTTAACATTATTATATTCTTAAAAAATAAAGTGAAAATTCAAATATTAAAAATATACACAAAAAATGTTTTTGTCTCATCCCATACCCTTAAATCTTCTTCCCCATATGTAACCACTCTTAACATTTTTTTTGTGTTATATATATACAGGTACACACAAACGAGTAAAATACAAATAATGATATATGTTATGTGTCATATATTATTTTGCAACATGCTTTCTTTACTCAAGAACATATGTAGCCATTTTTAAAATGTAAGTTTGTAGAGTTTTATCTTAATATTTAGTGGCTGCATGGTATTTCCATGTGTGAATATAATTAATCCCCTATTACAGGTTATTTAATATTCTCTTGATTCTTTAATATTATAAACACTGCAGCAATGGAGAATTTTTTATATATTTTCAAGGAAATATAGGTTTATTTTATATGATAAAAACTATAATCAAAATTGCTAGATAAAATGTTATCGTGATTATATATTTTGTTAGACATTGCCAAGTTGCTCACCAAACTTGTCAGACCAATTTACATTTACAGCAATGCGAGCGAACAGTTTTCCTACATATTTGGAACAATGTGTGACCAAACAATATGATAGAAGAAAAGTAATAGCTTACTTTTATTTTAATACAAATCATGTTCTTTTTATATTATCTATCGAGGTGTTAGTTTTTGTTTTTTTTTTTTTCTCTTTGTGATTTGTTCAAACTCTTGTTATATTAAGTCTATGCTTTATACTAAAATTTCTCCTCCATTTTATATTTATATTTCTTTTGCATCATTTCATGGTATTTTTGCTTTGCAGTAATTTTTATGTCTTGTTTTTAATACTTTTTTCACAGATTCTTGGAATTGCATCTTGCTTATAAATATTATTTCCACTACAAAATACTTTTGGTTTTAATGTTTATGCATAAATATTTAATTTTATAAATCACTATAGTGTTATCTTAAGAAGTACTAAAACTGTACCAGAAGACATTCCTGCTCCATTCATTACATATATACCTAACAAATACCTGCAAGAAAACAACTTTGGAAGAGCCTGAATTTATGGATAAAATAAAGGTCTTTCTCTAAGTTATAGACTACTGAATCAATTCTTCTTAAATTTTAAGCAACTAGAGAAAAGTGTAATGATAATTGTACTTTTTTGCCTTGTAATATTTTGTACATTGAAAATTACGTAAACATGCATTACCTAAATTAGTCTTGATAACAAGTATATGACAAATTAAAAATCCAATATAGCTATCCTTATTATTAAATTATTTTTTATTTTGAGATAATTGTAGATTCATATGTAATTGTAAGAAATAATACAGAGAGATAATATGTACCCTTTACCCAGTTTCCCCCATAGTAACATCTTGCAATAATGTTTTTTGACAAAGCTACAGGGAAACAAGAATTATCATAGTAGGGAAACAAGAATTATCATATTTCTCTGCTGGGGATTCAAAATAGTATAACTCTTAAGAAGAAAACCATACAATGTAAAAAATAAAAAGCTTATTTGCCCTCTGATCCAATAATCTCATTTTCAGAAAACTTTATCAAACTGCAAAAATACAAAATGGCCTATCCACAAAGATATTCTTTGCAGCAATTATTTTAAATAATTAAAGGTTGAAAGCAACGTATATTGACCCTTAACAGAGAAAGGATGAATGAAATAAGTTACATCAACAATAAAGTACTCTGCAGTTGGAATTTTAAATGAAAATTAGAATATCAACATAACTCCCTAAAAAAATACATAGCCTTTAATTCTAGTTATTGTAAAGTGGTAGAAGTACTCTTACTAAGTTCTATTATGTATTTCCAAAGTTTCTTTTTATCAAAAGAACATTTTTAATAGATTTTTTAAAAATCATGTTATCTCTATTTCTATTTCTTAAGAAAATTATTAGGAGTAAAATAACTGGATGAAACCTATAGTTTTTGATGTACATATCACAATTTTCCTCAAGAAAAGTTATGCCTTTTCAGTCTCCTCAACACTTCGTGGAAATGCCAATTTTGTAGCACTCTTGTACAGACTCATGCAGTTACTGAGTTTGAATCTTTCCAACATAATAGAATTTAAAAAAATCTTGTTATTTTATAGTTCTCATTTGAATTTTTTGTTGTCTAATAAAATGATGTAATTTTTCAAAAATCTCTTTGAGTGAAAATTTATTTTTTGATTTCCCATCTGTGATCTTGACCTGTCTATCAATGCAAATATGCAAATTGTTCCCATTTCAATTCCTATAAATATTTTTAATATTCCAAATATTAATCTGTCAAACTTGTTGCAAATTTACTCCAGTGTGTTATTTTCATTTGTCAGCTGCTCCTTTTTAAGTTATATTTTGTGATAACAAATTATACAATGTGAACATTTCAAAAAATCATAGTATAAGTAGGTAAACACAATAGAGAATCCAAAACAGACAAAAAACACAAAATATGAAGCATAAAGGAATGATCAGTATAGATTGTAACTTAAATTTCATATGATTGTTTTGTTTCTGGGTTGGATTTATAAATGGAAAATATTACCTTTCTTCAAGAATTTAAAACTACTCTGGATATATTGACCACTAGAACATGTAAGCATCAACTTGGGAATCTATGAACCAATGTCTTCATGGAGCATGCACTTGTAAGTTTTCTGTGCATAGAAATGTGATGTTTTACCTTCCAGAATCCATCCAATTTTAGCTTACATTCTCAGTTTTAAGTATCTAAAAATATTGACTAATACAGTATGTCTTTCAATTGTAGACAATCTAATTTATAAAGCTTTGTCTTATTTTTGACTCCTCCAAATGTTGCCTCTTTTTGAAAAAATTCAAATATACCTTAAAAAATGGACCATCTTTAAAAGACTAGTTATTCTACATATGCTGAAATAAAAAGCAACATTTGTAGGTAATTTGAATTGGATTAATTTTTTAAATCAGATTAAACAAGGTAGTTCAATGAATCTGACATATTTTTGTTAGATAGAAATTGTCTACCTGTTACATTATAGTGTTTAAGGAAGATTTATTAATTATATTTGAATTTGTAAGATTCCAATCAATCACTGCTCTAGCATGTGCCAGTTATTATACAGCAGTCAAATGAAATGCCAAATTTAAAACTCCAGAGAAATTCAGCTACCAGAAGAACAGAGAACCATTGAGATATTAAAATTTATCTGCAGTATATCAGCATTAAATTAGAAATGCTGAAACAATTCCTACAAAATTTACATTAGAATCTGAAGCTGCCTTTCAATATGTATACATAGTAAAGAAATACAGACTTTTTCATATTATCTATTCATTTACAGCCTTTTAGATTTAATAAACCAAAGTGGAAACTTAGTCTTCATTTTATTATTTCTATTTCCAAGATAACATTTTAGAACTTTATATATCCTAAGCCACATTAATGTACTTAGATCTTGATTGTAATTTTGATGTCTGTCTCGCTTCGGTTTTGCACTTAACTTTCTACAGATTTAACGTTTGTTCTCACCATCAAGTCAAATCCTTCCTGTGTTTTTCAAAGTTATCATTTTGGAAATTTTTAACATGTTTTGGATCCAATTTTTGTTGTTAAAATTAAAAAGTAGAATTCAATGTATTTGGTATATAAATATTGTTTTTTTCTACATTGTAATTCTAGGCACAAACATTTCAATGGTAATTTGAAAGATGGATTAGAGAATGGAGCTGTTCGTATCTGATTCTCTTATTAGCAGGGTAGATAGCTGGCTATTGAATTTTTTTTTTCTTCCAGCTGTGCATAACAAGATATGCACCTGCTATGAGTATGATGACTGTTACATTTTAAGAGCAACTTCATTGTTAAGCAGCTTCAAAAGCAACCATCTCAGAATAAGTTTAGCCCCTTCTTGCTGCCTTTGCTGCTTTGACGCAGCCTCTCAAGCCTGGTTTATTAGCCAGAACACTCAAGTCAATAAGCAGCTCTTGGGCAACTAGAGGCAAGGCTACAACTTGCATTGTCATTTTGTTTATAATATCTTTTGACATAAAGAAACACTAAATTCTTTTTTATCAATCTCTACTGCTTATTTCCTTGCTTTTATGCTTAGAGATGATTTTCCCATTCAAAGGTAAGAATCGTTCAGCTATATTCTAATTATTTTATGATTCTTTTGTTTTAATATTAAATTCATCTAGAATACATTTTATATAAATTGAAGAGAATTTTAGCATTTTAAAAAATCAATCATTGCTGCTCCATGTACAGAATAATCTATTTTTTTTCTCTAGAGGATATTAATACGAATCTTACTAAAATTTATCTTGCGTGCTATTAACATTTTGGTTAAACTTATGTCAGTATTTCTAGATCTCTTATTTTGTTGTTTAAAAATTTCAGAATATTTAAAGTATTAATGTTAAGACCCCCTTTTTATTGTGGAGTTTAATGGGGATGCTTTTAGTTTTCAAAAATAAGTCATCGTTATTATTTTATATACATGATACTTTCTATGTAATAGTTATTCTTTATTATTAATTTACTGTGAGCTTTTATTATTCTATTTTTATTTTTCTAAACTTAGGAAATAGTTTTTGAAACTTCTATAAAAAACAAGATGACATTTGTAACAGATTTCTTTACATTGGCCCATTCTAGCATTCTATTCCACCACTGTAAATTAATCTCAACATTTCTGCTGCAATGCATGTGATTATTTTTAAGGCATGTGAAGTAATAAAATAAATCAACATTTTTCTTTTATGTGTTTTCTTTTTCAGATTTGGTTCGAAGTTATTCAAGTGTCATGGAAAGACCTAAAAGTATTCTCACTTTTTTCTGTGCTCTAGCAGAGAATTTGTGACAGGGAAATGTGTTGCCTTAAAGTTAAAAAATAAAAACTCTTAGACTATCTTAGCAAAGAATCTTTGCTCAAGCTATAAAGGTTCAGTAGTCTGAATCGCAAAGGGGATATGGTATTGTAATAGATTTCTTTTTCTTGAATCACTTTGAACCATGCTTTCAGCCAGTCCAGATACACACATCTCCATCCTCTGAAAGAGGAGGAACATCAGGGCAGGGTAGTGATTAAGGACAGTCTTGGGAATCAGACACATTTAGGTCTGAATCAGGTTTGTAACTTTGATCTTACAAACCTGATTTTACCTCTCTAAGCTCCTGTTCACTGCAGTGTAGAATGAATAAAAATACCTTGCTATATAAGTTTATATTCAATTTATAATCAAACGATACCTTACATATCAAGGATTAGTGTAAGGTTTGGAGAGAAGATATTTTACTCTTTGCTATGTTTTGTAAAAATCCAAGAATACTACATTTCTACCTAGTATTTCATGTAAAAATGAGTTATCCATCAGGTAATTCTTAAAATAACTGAATTTCTACATTGTCAATAAAAAGACTTTAAATGCTTGAGCCATACACTTACAAAGTTCTCGTACATTTTTTCGTCAAAGACCGTCATTTCTAGACTGATTGAAGTTTTCTATATTACTATAAGCTGCTGTTGTTGCCAAATAATGGGTCATTAATCTTTTTTTATTTCTATCAACAAAATAATTCTTTGAATTGGGAAGCTACAATCCAGGTTCAATTTAGGATACTAAGAGATAGTTTCCATTTTGAAAAATAGCCATATAAACCCCACATTAAGGAAGTTAAAGAAAATCAGCAATGGTGCTGATATTCTGTTACTCAAATGTTTTATGCAGGTTAATGACCATCTGAATATACGAATGGAGACACAATAATTTTTTGCCTTCAATATCTAGAATTTATACAAACACAATGCATCCTCACAAATTTGGAAGAAAAGGAAAAAATGGTCAAAATTTGAATACAACTAATAGAAAAGTAACACATTGTCTATATGGAGATATGCTCAAATTCAGTAGCAACTTAAAAAATTAAAACTATGATTAAATACTATAACTTTACACCCATCATTGTTCTCAAAATTAGAAAATTGAATAACATGATGTATAGGCAAAGATGTAGGAAGATGTAGGAAGATGTAGGAATCCTCATACACTGCTGGCAGTAGTGTAAATAATTCAACAGTTGATGTGTTATTTAGCAGATTTCAGTGAAATATAGTTTTGCAATTTTACTACTAGATACAGAATCCAGGGAAATACTTGCAACATTGCAAAATAGAAGAGGAACAAGAATACCCATTCCATTATTGTTTTGATAATAGAGAGATATAAGCAACCTAACTGTAGTAGATGCTATCGAAGCCTTACCATTTTCCCTTTACAAGGCTTATGTACTTGTCCCACAGCTACCATGGGTATTGGTCACTAAAAGCTTCACACCCGCCCTTTTCTCCAAAGGATCAACATTGTTGATAGAAGCTTCCAACTCAGGAGATTTCCACACCCACTTTCCCCTTCCTTTAGTTCTGTCTCAAAAGCCATGCATTAGCCTGTGAATTACTGGCTGGTGTGAGGATAAACAACATAGTCTGCCTCTGAGCAGGGCCACCCCTGAAGTGTAATTTACATTCAAGAGCTCCCTTGGGATCAGGCTGAGGCTAGATGGAGTCTAAAACCACTTCCCAAACTGCTTTCCTCACTCTCTTACAAGTTTCTGCTAGTAGCATTCCCCCAATAAATTGTTTGCACAAAAATTTTCATCCTAAACTCTGCTTCTTGGAAGCTTAACATAAGACACTATGAATTTGTTAATAGAATTTTTTTCCAGCTTTATTGAAATATAATAGACAATTAGTTGCTCATATTTACATTGTACAATTCAATGAGTTCTTTTCTATTATAGTTGGCATACAATAATATATATAGTCTCAGTTGTACAACATAGTGATCGGAGATCCACATAACTCACAAAGCGATTATCCCACTAAATCCAGTACCCCTCTTCCTCCTTACATATTTATTACAACATTATTACTATCTTCCCTATGCTACACTCTACATCTCCATGTCTATTTTGCAAATATCCATTTGTACCTCTTAATCTCTTTGCCTTTTTTTGGTTCCCCCAACCCCCACCTATCTAGTAGCCCTCAAAATATTCTCTGTATCTATGAGTTCAATACTGCTTTTGTTGTTGCCTATTTTATTCTTTAGATTCCACATGTACATAAAATCACGTGATATTTGTATTTCTCTATCCGACCCATTTCATTCAGCGCAATACCCTATAGGTCCATCAACACAATATCTTTACCCATCCCCTTCCTTTTAGTCTGTGTGTGTCTTTTAATCAGAAGTCTCTCATAGGCAGCATATGTAGGGGGCTTGTTTTCTTATCCATTCAGCCACTTTATCTTTTGGTTGGAACACTTAATTCTTTTCCATTTGAGGAACTTGTTGAGAGGAATGTAGTTGTTACCATTCTTTATTCCTGTTTTTGATATATGTTTTTTCTTCTTAAAGAAGTCCCTCCAACATTTCCTGTAATATTGGCTTGGCATTGATAAATTCTTTTAGCTTATTTTTGTCTGGGAAGCTCTTCATCTGTCCTTCGACTCTAAACGATAACTTTGATGAATAAAGTATTCTTGGTTGTAGATTCTGGATTTTCATCACATCGAACATTTTTTGCCAATCCCTTCTGTCTTGCATAGTTTCTTTTGAGAAATCAGCTGCAGGTCTAATGGGTGCTCCCTTGTAGGTAATTAACAGCTTTTCTCTTGCTGCTTTTAAGATTCTCTCTTTGTAGTTAACCTTTGGCATTTTAATTATGATGTGTCTTGGTGTGAGCCTCTTTGGGTTCCTCTTTCTTAGGATTCTCTGAGCTTCTTGGGCTTGTATGTCTATTTCTTTCACCAAGTGAGGAAAGTTTTCCATCATTATTTCTTCAAATAGCTCTTCAATGTCTTGTTTTCCTTTAGGTACCCCCATGACACATGCATTTTTTTACATTTAATAGTGTCCCATAGGCTCCTTAAATTATTATGGCAGTCTTGGCTTCTTTTTTCTTGCCATTCTGATTGAGTGCTCTTGGCCTCCCCATCCTCTATATCGATGGTTCAATCCTCTTCTTTATCCACTCTGTTTATTCCATCTAATATACTCTTCATCTCAGATAATATGTTCTTAATTTCTGACTGATTCCCTTTTATAATTTCCATTTAGTTAATAGAATTCTTAACTGAAATATGAAATGTGTAATAATGAATTATTCTGCAGTGGTAAAATGAAATGAGTCTACCTATATAAAGTAACATGAATAGTTGGCAAAATCATCATTTTAAGAAAACAACACAGAAAAAAAATGTAAGCCAAATACCTTTAATGTAAAATTGGCGTAAAAAAAAATACTATTTCTAATTGATTGCTTATTTGGTGTCAGGAAGTGGATGGGGTATAAAAATTGAATTCAGTGTGATAGATAGAGAAGGGATATAAAATAAATTAATAAAAATTGTGCATGGGCCAATGCTAAAAATTATGAACTGAAGAGCTTTCTACATGAATTTCACGATTCTGCCAAACAACAACAAAAAGATAAAAACACAGTGGTTGCTTAATGAAAATTTTTACTCCCAAAACTACAACTCATTTCTTTATCTGATTAGTGGCTGAAAATGATCTAAAACCATTGTTTAATATGATGCAAGGCTTCCCATCTTAATTCATCTTAGTTTTGGAGTTCACACATATTATACAGACATATAATTATCCATGATTTTCTAAATTGTAATGTTTCCTTGCTATTTTTTCTACCTGCCCCCTGCTTCAGTAATCTCTGCTTTGATAACTTTCTAGATTAATCTAAATATATGTTGTGGAACGTTGACTTAAGTGTAACCATTTTAAAATAAAGCCAGGACAGTCATTCCAGAGGAATTGCTTGCATGTCTTGCTCCTTGAACCTTTGGAACATTCGAAGTGGACAAAATAAACTTTGGACTGGGCCAAAGCAGCACTGTCTTACAACAATTGTTTGTAAAACTAACAGGAAAGCAGACACTCTCACCACAAGGACTGATGATTATTGATTGTCTTTCTGCAGATAGAATCAATAACCAGCCATGTATAACTAAAGAGTAACACAAAAAGAAATTCCTTTCCTCTATTCACATAATCATTCCCCTTCCTCATAAAAACCATAACCCTGTAATCAAGACACAGTTTGGATTTTTACCTGAATCTGTGTCCCCCAAATTGCAATTCTTTGATCTCAAAATAAACCCTTGTTGCCTCTTACCTTGGCTTTTCAGTTTTTAGGTTAACAGTGTTAACTGATTGTGATACATTATTAGATGAGGGGCATGAAGATGGTTCGGAATGCTGCAGCTGATATTTTTACATGTGAAAACATAATTTCTCTCCATTCTTTCTCCAATACTATTCGATAACATATTGTTTCTAGACAATATTGACTATTGTGTTGCTACTCAAGAATTTCACCAATATATCTGCAGTAATATTTTCAGAATAATGTTACATTAAACTGTTTACATTTTAAAAGATTTTTTATAAAAATGTGATGCAGAGAACTTTAATAAAATGTTAATAATTTTATAAATAGGGCTTCAGAAATTCTAGATAGGAGGCCAACAATTCACTTGTAAAGATTTGAAGGTGCTTTATAACTCTTTAGATTAGATTGAAAAATTAATATTCTCCATCAAAGAATGAGTGGGAGCAGTGTAGGCTGATGAAGTCTATGAACAAGGGATGAAATAATGTGGAAGAATAATTCATCATTCTGATGTTAGATTTTGATCATGTGCATTCATACTTACCTTTTCTTAATAGGAAAACATCTTCCTTCGGAATTTATTATGCACCTTTGTACTGCAACACTCAATACTACTATAGTTTGTGAGACATACTTAGGGGAAAAATGAAACCGATTTTCTTGTAGTGGAAATATGTATTAGGAATAGAATTTTCACTACCGTAATTAGGGAAATACTCTACATCATTTTAATCACTATCATGTTCAACATAGCTGATACACCACAGGGGTTTAAATATTATATTGCATCCTAATTGTTGAACTTCTCATGTAAAGTAAATATAATCATTATAAACTGATCTCTTTAAAAAACCTAACAATGAAGAAATACACTGAGCTTTCAATAATTCTCAACAGATATAGGTTCTACCAAGTACTTTTAATGTTGATATGTTTTTTTTCTTTTTTTAATAGAAGCTACTTTGCTTACTTTCTATAACTAACCAGTTGACTTAACCTTTCAAGAATCTCCATTATTCTTGGGTTCTGAGAAGAGAATCCCAGCACCACTAGTTCTGTGTTGGGATTATATTATACATAAAGTCAATAATTGAAGTCTGCTGTAAATGGAATAGTTTCTGAATCTGACATAGCTGACTAAAACTGCCTGTGAGTTATCATTAATAAATTCACATTAGAACTTGACAAAGAACTGTGAATTCCAATTGAAAGGCATGTTATAGTTTAGATCAGGATTTTTTTTTTTTTCAATTTGGGATCCATGGCAGTCTTCTAGGTGTCCTTGAACTCTTAAAATTATAGACAAAATTGTGTCTATATTGGTGCATATATCTAGGCAGATGGCCTTTAGATTTGTATCAGATTCTTTAAGAGGACCTGGACCAAAAAGAATAAGAGACACATTTATTATATAACACACACACATATATTCTCTCTCTCTCTCCCTCTTTCTCTCTCTCTCTCTCTTCAAGTAAATAAATGTCCAGACATGTAAGTTAACTGGTCTTAAATGAATTTGACCTTGTCGCACATTAAACAGAGCTGAGACTGGAGCTGCATTCTATTTTCTGGTCCAATTCTCATTTCCATTATATCTGTGGTCTTTTGTCTCTTGTCAATATTGTGAAAGCATAACTCTCACATTATAATAAGTAATCTACTAATTCATTATCAAATATGCCAAACAATGATACAAAGATTTACTCTTCAGTAGCAATAAATGCATTGTATCATTTCGCTTACTTAGGATCTGAATAAACTAAATTTCTTCCTTTCAATTCTGACTCCTAGATAAAAGAATGTCCTTCCCACATGTTTGATTGGTTGCCTGACAGACTTTGGTAGTTGAAACTAATTGAATCATTAACCTACATATACCAAAAAGTAAATCTGTTTTAATGATAGCCACATTAGAACTTGATAGATAGTTATTAGATGTCAGTCCTATGCTTCGTTCTCTTAAAGAGCTGTATTCAAGTAAAGAGCAGGCCTTTATATCAGAATAATTGTTCAATATATTTTACCTATACCAAATAAAACCTATATATGGCTAAAGCTCAAACTTTGAAGAAATCTTGTTATTCTCGTGTCTTTTAAAATTCTCAACATATTATAATTTATCACTGTGTCATGTTGTTTCATCTTTTGTTATTTAATATATCAGCCACATTGCGTCAAGCCTTTGAAATTATTAACTCATTCAAATCATCAATTTATCTTTTAGTAGTATTATATTCCAAAATAGTTTTATCATGCCAATGCATTTTTCATTATTCTTGCCTCCTTAAAACTGAGGTTATTAAGCATAAGCTAGGTGATATTTAGATGGAATGACCCTCATCTAGTTACACTATTCTTTCCAAAATTATGTAACACTAACAAAAGTCATATAAGACTCAATATAAATGAAATTATATTGTGAGGATGGAGGAGTTGGACAGAGAAATATGTGTTTTGGGTCTTGCTATAAATAATCATTTTAATTTCTTATATCCTTTGTAGATTCCTTTGCAAAGTTATTTTTTAAAATTCTAATATTTTCACAAAATTATAATGCAAAGACAATATTTGCATATTATGCTGAATACAAATCATTTATTTCATAACACAGATTCTGAACAGTAAAAGGGAGACAATGTATAAACAACAGAAAGAACTCTTAGAACCTCCAGCATGGTATATAATTCATATCATGACTCAATACATTAGCAACATTTTTTAAGTTACTTTAGAGAAAATTCACAAAGAATTTTCTCAAATTACTTGCTCTTACATTTTAGAAAATTTCAAGTATACAATACTTTTTTTAACTATAGTTCTGCACACAAACACACACACAAGGCAAATATGTGTGATGATGGATAGGTAAATTAGCTTCATTGGGGTACTATTTCACAATGTATATGTATGCCAAAACACCACATTGTACACCTTAAATATATACAATGATGATTTGTCATTCATACCTCAATAAAGCTAAAAAATAAAATTGAATTAAATATTAACTCAAAAAAAGTTTTCTCAAAAGTTAGACATTTTTTAATTTTCCCAGTCTAAAAGTCATATTTATAGCAGCCATACCCATCCATGTTACAAAATTTCTTATAAGGAATAAGAATAACTGTCCTTTTAATTACCTAGGCTTAAAAAAATGGATTTGTAAAGGCAATGACTCAACTCTTCCTATATATCAATTAGGAAACAAAGGAAGATGTAGAAAAGATAAAAGAAAATCTGGATGTCTGGATCTTTAATTTGAGAACTGAAACTCTGGAAGATGATCTAGATGTAGTCTTGCTAATAGTTGCAAAGCTGCAGTGAACATTGCATAAACATGTAAAGAGCAGAAGGTTGCAATTATGTGAATAATTGTGACTATATGGTGATCATAAATAACATTTAAAAGTATTTGTCACAATCATGTGATGCAAAAGACACGGGTACTACTAACACCACCATGGTTTGCTATCTGCGTTTACCATTAAATAAAATGATAAATTTCAATTAGAAGTTAGCGAAAATAAAGACGTAATATAATTCTCATTTAAGTTTAGTAATCTGCTAATTCTATCCATAATAACCATGTTAAGAAACCCTCATATGTTTAACAGAGTATCTGAAATATTCCATGAATATATATAATAACTTATGAAAAAAATTATAATAAATATTGCAATATTTTCTAGGTTCTACTTATAAATTACTGATACAAAATGTGCTTAAAAAGGATAAAGAAAATTTCTGTAACAAAAGTTGAGAAAATAATACTATAACTTTATACAGCATCAATAAATAGCATTTAACAAAAAATGATGTGCTGAACTACAAAGTAATATAAATCTTAATGGTTTCTTCTAATTGTTGGGAATAGATTATTGAGAAGGCACTTTCTTAAGTAGAAATGTTTTCATATAATTTGGTTAGTTTAAGTAAAAGAGTATAAAGAGGATCATCAAAAAAATCTCCTTAAATTAATATTCAAGCCTTTGAATATATTCTCGATTTTGTCCCATCATATGAAAAACAGTATATCAAAATAAATTTTTACTATTGGACATTTTACATTGAAATATGATAGAAATTGATTGAAATATCAAAAGAAAAATAACCAAACATACATAAAACACATCTCAAAATACTTTCAGAAGGAGCACATGTATTTCAGAAAAGGTTTATTTAGATAAATCCAATGGATATTTTTTACATAATAATTACTCTGCTTAAGTACAAGCTTTTTAAAAAGTCATTATCATAACTGAGAAAAAAATTAACCTTTTCTATAACTTATTCTATTACACTTTAAATTTTCAAGATGTCCTTAATAATCTAATCTGAGGTTGATAGGAAAAAATATTCCATAGTCTTCAGTGATTTCCTACTATTTCAGTATCTTTTTCTTGTCATTAAAAGAACTGTTTTTTGTTCAACTAGTCTTGGCCCTTTTTTTATTAGAAATTTACACTATTTATACAATAAACCAATTTTTATTTTATTTTTCTTTTAAATCAGTTAAAGGTTTCATGCTAAGAGAATTGGTAAAACAAATTATTGATTGAATGATACTATTAGAACCCACAATGCTAAAAGATAAAGTTCCTTGGAATTTTTTCCACTAATAATTAAAATGTCTTTTGCCCCCCATTCCCTCTTCACCCACTTAGATTTGGGTAGGATTAGTAATGAGAAAATGTTTGGTTTCTCATCCTACTCCCCACCCATCCTATTTTTTCCATAGATTTTCATATATCTGCAGGTTTTTCTCATCATTTTCTATTCATTTGCTGTCTGTCAATTCTCTGTATCTATAATAAAGTGTATTTTTTAATTCCTCAGAGAGTCAATTATATATTTTTGAAAGAAAGCACTTAAAATAATCTGTTATTTTAATTTTTATTTGCATATTTTTAAGATAATTATATATTTACCTTGAATTAGTTCTATTATTAAATCAAAATATTCAATTAAAGCATCAATTAAATATTCATGAGGAAGAATTAGGTTACACATATCATCCTTAACTATTATTATAAATTGTCTTTGTTAATAAAGCCAATTATGATAGCACAACGAAAACTGGATAAAGAGCAATTTATTTAAATTTAATTATATGAAATATTTAATGGTCTGTTTATTATTCTGAGCAACAAGCTAAATCACATCTCATACAAAGAAATTCTTATTAAAGTCAGAGTCATCATTATTTAGCCACTGTTTCATATTAACAAAGAAAAATATTTATACTATACATAATTTTTATATTAGTATAATCATTTAAGCAACAACATAGGTTCATATAACTATCATTATATCTATTTATATTGGACATAACATAAAAGAAAGAATGGTGGGCTGGGAGTCAGAAAGCTCATTTGATTCATGACTCTAGAAGTAAATCAGTGTTTGACCTTGAACAAGATTCTGGTTTTCTGTTGACTCAGTTTCCTCGTATATAAAATAAAGGTCTACTCTACCTACCTTACAGATTGGTTGTTGTTGAATAGCAATTCATAATTTCAATAAGGATTCTTGACTGTAATATGAAGTACTAATAGCTAGAAATCTTTTTGTAGTATAAGGTGGCTAGGTAGTTCATATGCTCCTTTTCATTTGCGGAATCAATATGCTCCTGGTTTTCTCAGAATTCGGGCACAGGTATTTACACTTTAAATTAAATACTTTTTCATATTAGATACTTGCTTAGCTTCTCTCTGTTTGCCAGCTCTTATTTACTAAATATCCAGCATCATAGTAGTAAATCCAATCACATTGGGTGGCAAATAACCCATCAATCCAATCATTGGATTTTATCCTCATAACATTTAAATGTTAGCATGCACCAAGGGGTGATGACAATATTTTCTCTTTGCTCACAAAATTAAACTCAATCTGTGAACTAGATAAATGTTATTTCTAGTAGAAGGCAAATGAAGACACAAAAATGAAGTACATAGTAGACTATTTCTTCCTAGCACTTATTTTCTAGGTAAGTGTACATTTTCAAAACATTACTTGAGAGTTCTCAGAGTTAATGACATTTCCATTTATTGATTTTTCTTAACCATTAATATTCATGACATTTTTTCAAAAGACACAGGTCCATAAGGCTCTGATCATTTTTTTATTTTTCAGTTTATTTTGTCTGTTCTTCACAATGGGCGATTTCTATTGTTTATCTTCCAGTCCACTGATTCCTCCTTTTGATCTCTCCATTCTACTGTGGAGCCCATCCTCAGCTTTTCTTTCAATTACTATACTTTTCTGTTCTAATATTTCTATTTGACTCTTCCTTATAGCTTCTGTTTCTTTGCTGCAAGTCTTTTTTCCTAAAACTTTCTATTTTTTAAAAATATTTTTTCAAGTGTGTTTGTAATTATGTGTCAAAGCATTAATATCATAGATGCTTTAAAATCTTTGTCAGATAATTCTAACATCTCTGTCATCTCTTTTGGGCATTATTTATTGTTCTCTTTCATTCTGTTTGAGATGTCTTGATTCTTGGCTTGACGAGTGATTTTTTGATTGAAACCAGCACATTTTTATGTTATGTTATGAGACCTGGATCTTTCTAAAGCCTTCTGTTTTAGTTGGCTTTTTCTGATGCTGCCTTGTTACTGCCAGATGGAAGTACAAGTCCTCATTCCTCACTCAGCCTCTGTTGTCATCCAGTGTAGGATCTCATTGTTATTGATGAGTGGAAGAAGATGTGATAACACAACGTTTTCTGTAGCGTTTAACTGTAGTACGGCTATTTTTGTCTAAAAATTTTCTGTCTTGCTAGCCTCCCCCTTTCCTGATCCCCTTACTAAAAAGAGCTGGCATTTGGTGGGAAGGTTGTTTGTCCCTGTTGGTATTTTCTATTTCCAGATTGCCGTCTTCTTCCAGGTCAAGTCTTTCATATATGAAGCAAAAAGAAAATCCAGAAACTCTATTGTGTTGTTCCTTAGGTATTGAGACTCCTATTCAGTCCATCTTCTCTCTACCTTTAAGAGTCTTATATTTATTTTATATGTAAGATTCAGTGATTTTAGTTGCACTTAGCATGAAAAAAATATTTGAACATATTTTGATCATTACACAATTATATTCTTGAAAATACTTTGCATTAATTATAAAATCTCTCCAATATTCAAATATAGAATAGAAACAAAAAATTCTAACTTCTATCAAAGCCTTCAAAGGATGAGTGTCATTAAGTTTTTAATTCATTTATTAAAATATTAAATTCATTGTCTTCCAATTAGCTTATAAGTCCTACAAACATATATGCCTGATAAACATATATGCTTTACTAAGGATATTTGGTATCAGTTTACATCTGAGTAGTAAAAAAATATGTTCAACTTAATAGCCAGTGCACCTTGAAATATGTATGTGTGCTTGCTTTATGACCTCAGAGATAAGATGTGTTTGAAACTTGATAATGCTACATCATTTTTCAAATACACATTTGATCACATGTCAAAGCTAGGAAAGAAACTGAAATAAAAGGAATTTTATTGTTTGACCAACAATTTCTGATTATGTTTAATCTTTTAATAATATGAAAGGGTAGTGCCCTCAAATCTAATTATAATAAATGCTACATTAACATTCCAGTCCTCACAACATCCAATTACAGTTGAACTTAAAAAATGAGGGCTTCATAAATATAAAACTTTAATTGTATTTTAAAATTTCAAATCTGCCTGCCTTTGGTGTGTTTTAACACACCACCAAAACCAGGTCCATGTGACCATAGAGAAATCACAAGGCATGTGCTGTTCTCATGATGCCTACAATGCATTATTAATGAAGAATACTCCAGTATTAATCACAGAAATTGAGTGTTATTCTGGTACCATATACTTTTATCATAAATAAATGCATGAAGAAAAATTTCAATGTCTATATATGTTAGAGTTTTTTGTGAATTTTGAAATAGGTCTGGAAAAGTGAGTAGTTAATTTCCATGATAATGTGTTAATGGAAAGAACATTTTGGGCCCATGGAATGATAGTTAATAAATTGAAATTAGTAGTCTCCACTACCAGAAAGTTTTTCTTTGTGGTAGTATAATAAATTTTTACTTCTATTAATACAGGATTATATATGTTTTTCCTTTCCATAGAAATACATAGCAGTGACAGGTTCTGGGTATATACATTGCTTTCAGAAGAGGAGTCCCCAAATAATCTCCACAGCTAGACTCATACTGAGATATGTATTATTGCTTAAAAATTTTTCCTGTAACAGGCTGTAGTTCTTCCATAACAGGGAATCTTATAAGATAACATTAAATCATGCCTAATAGAGTGCTTTATAAAGAATAAGTTCTCAATAAATATTAGCTCAATAAAATTATTTGATGAATTACTCAATCTCCACTCCATCTTTCTATCTTTTCCTTCTTTCTCTTGTCTTGCATTCTTTTCTTTCTATCTCCCTTCCTTCTCTTCCTCCTTCTTTTCCTTCCCTCCCTCCTTCCCTCCCTTCCTTCCTTTCTTCCTTCTTTTCTATCTTTTTAGTTGTTTTTTGATTCAATATATCATGCGTTTAGAAAAAGAAAATCTCAGAAGTCTAATTAAATATAATAATCTTAGTATCAGGAAAATCGTCTTTTAAGTTGAAGAGGCATAGTTGTCTCTGGAGCATGACTTTACAACTTTTACTTGTCTAAGTTTCTATGAGTACATTTGGAGATATTTAATACTTCAGAGTCTTCCATGTTTCTCCAGGACAACAAGTTGAATGTGTTATAATCAACTTTATGTGCAAAAACCATACAGCTTAGTGGTTACATCTTTTTATCACATACTAGATAAATAAGTATGCTCACCCCAAAGCAGCAAATGACAAACTAAATTTGCTGCTCTAATTAGACAAAAGCCTGCAAGAAGTTTATATTCTATTTGGGTTCTATCCCTAAGAATTATCCTAAACCCAACTCTGTTAGGAATATTCTCAAAATGCTATTTCTTTTCTCATTTGCCCCCAAAATGATGACTCAGTGTAGGAGGAAACTGACCATGGAACAAAAAAAGAAACAACAACAAAAAAAATCCCCTTAAAATAGTTAAAATGAATAATCCTTGCAAGTTAGATGTCCAGACATTAATAATGTCTTAAAAAAAAACAAAAAAAAACCAAAGAAAATATGTTCTTTGAGAATTTAATGTATTTGAATAGAGTTAAATAACTATCAAATAATGGTAACATGATAAATTAAGAATGTGATTGTGTCTTTGCTGACTGCCCTTTCTACCTTCTTGCTTATGCCTACTTTCCAAACTGTGAATTCAAGTTTGGCATGATTATGAGTATCTCAGTGTTTTTATCCTTCTCAAAACTGATCTAATATAAGCCAAGATTTGCAAACTGGTGGCTCATAGGTATGCCTTGTTAGTTCTACTCAATATTAGAAAAATAAAGAAAGTTCAAGTTCACAGGTAATGTGGATTTCGAAATTATCTCAGTAATAAAATTGACTAGAGTAGAATATAATCAACTCCCTTTTAATAAAGAATTAATTATTCATTTTGATATGGTCATACATACCCAATCCCCTTTCCCTATGTTCTCGAACACATGGTCATTGCGCTTATTTGAATTATCATTACCTGCCAGTCTTTTAGAAACATCTGAAACTGAGAGTGCCTATATTAACTAAGGTTAGGCCATTAGTCACTTAGATTCTACTTAGAATGGAAGGCACAGAATTTTCTATATCCATGACAGCTCTTTTTAAGACAGAGTTTTCTATATCCATGACAGCTATTTTTAAGAATTGTAGTGTTGTATTGTTATGAGAAAGGCCTAACCCTAAAAGTAGCTGATCATACTTGTCACTATGTTTTATTTTTATAAAATAGAATAGTGACAATATTTAGTTTGAATGGCACTGTGAGTGTACATTGCTTTGAGAAATCAATAATGGGTAAAAAAAATTCCTTAGACATAGCATTTTCAAGAAGTGTTATGCCAATAATCAGATAATTTGCAGATGTAAATAGGATTTGTAGTAAAGTCTAAAATTCAGAACATTTTAATCTCACAACCTATAGCTTTTGGCAATTCTACCATGGATATTTTTAACAAATACTGAATATTTTGAAGACTAAGAAAATGAATGCTTGTAGAATCTTTTAATGAGTCACAAGATATCTGAATAGGCATGGCCACATATTGTGTGTGATTTATCAATTTATGCTCCTGTATCTAAATATTATAAATATATTTTTTCGTAATACTTTTCAGTAGAAGTATGATTCAACTCCCTTGAAGACTAAGAAAATGAATGCTTGTAGAATCTTTTAATGAGCCACAAGATATCTGAATAGGCATGGCCACATATTGTGTGTGATTGATCAATT
>NW_011888792.1:16468995-16480637 GCF_000151845.1 Pteropus vampyrus
TTGAAGACTAAGAAAATGAATGCTTGTAGAATCTTTTAATGAGCCACAAGATATCTGAATAGGCATGGCCACATATTGTGTGTGATTGATCAATTTATGCTCCTGTATCTAAATATTATAAATATATTTTTTCATAATACTTTTCAGTAGAAGTATGATTCAACTCCCTTTTTAATTCTAAAATTGCATGCTAGATGTATGTTTTAAAAAACAACATATATTTTTCCGTATTTATGTTTCCTTGGGTCTTATCAAAACTTGAATTCTAATTTTAATATCTCCAATTAAATTTAAGTAATTAAAAAAACTTCTACAAAATTTTTGACATCATTATGGTAACATGGTAGCAAAATAATCCAAATATGCAGTTAGCTTGATTTCATTATCTGAACATTGTGAATTCAGAAGGAGCTATAAATTTATAGCAACGCCATAGAACATTTCAACTTAGAAATTTATTTATGAGTCAAACTGAGTTTATATTTTTATGATCTTCGGACTATTAATCAAAATTATTTTGTCCTCTAATCACAGAGATTATTATCATTTGGGGAACTTAATATCTTTATGCTTCAAAAATGTATATAAATTTTAGGTTGCATTATTAGGAGTTACTTGTATCAATACCATACTATCGAAGATAACTATCTCATATATTTAGAATTTAAGTGAGCTAAAGATGTGAAGACTTTTCTATGCTTATTCCTAGAGACAAATGATCATTGGCATTGCAAATACATCTACTCTTAGTAGTTCTGTAATTAGTAGAGCTTATAAATATGTGATTATTATCTATATAATATTATCTATATTATCTTATAGGTAATATGTATATTATCTATATAATATTTTGGTCAAAACACAGTAAGACTTACTATATGCATTTGTTATCTAACATTCTGGTTACCAGGTGAAATGATCAGTACATTCAAACTCTGTATACAAATGCATCTTATAATTCCATAACCAGTATGGTATAGTAAACTGATTATGAATTATCATTATCATATGGCAAAAAGTGGATAAAAGTGCTATGTCATTGTTTAAAAGCTCTGTTGCTTTAGATTCATTTCTATGTCTATCACAACATCAATTCAACCATCATTTAGTAAACAGTTTTGTTGGGAAGATTAGGGGAAATATATATTTAAATATGTTTATATTTCTAATATATGTTGAAATTTCAGTGACTGACATAAACTTCAAAAAAATTAACTGCCTTCCATGTTACTTTGTTTTGCTTTCCTGTATTATGCAAATAATTGTTTTCTTTCTTGACTTTGTCTACACAGATGCCTTCATTCATCATTTTTTAGAGCTAATCAAGTTCTCTTCTTCAAATAAATAAATTTTCATGACTAAAGCTTTCATGAAACAAACTTAAACGTTTCAGATCTATGTCATTTAATTTTTATGTTTCCTAAAGCTGAAAGAATGAAGTTTCAGTGTCATGATTAAAAGTAAGCACTCTAACGTCAGACTGCTTGGATTCAAATGCCAGCTCTAACACAAGTCATGACCTTGAGCTTCATGCCCCCTCACAGTTTAAATTTCTGTCTATGTAAAATGGAGATGAAAATACTAATTGATTTATAGTTTTCTTGCCAGAAATAAGTGTAGTAATCCACATAAAATTTACTAGCAGATTACCTGAAAAAAATTAGAATAAGATCACTTCTTATTATCATATTATGTGCCAGTCTTTGTGCTATTACATTATCAAATAATTACATTATTTTTTAAAGCATATAGATAAAGAAACAAGCAAGTAGAATATATTTTTATGTTTACCATGATCAGGGTAAGTACAGGAATGATATGAGACAAGTATTCTAGTGTTGATGGTCAAGAGAGAAATAATATGTCTTAGCCAATATGTGAAGGATGAAAAATAGTTTTTCTGACCAGGAGCCTCTTTTTTCCTCATGGTTTAAGTATCCTTCACCAAAAATACCATTTACATTTGCGACTCATATCATGATCTGTGTGAACATGCATGATCCCACGGTCACACTTAGCAAGCACCTGGCCCCACATAAGTTGAGTTCCTTTCCCCAAATTGTGGGGTATGCCATCAAAAAGCAGTGAAAGGAAGTATCTTTCCAGTGGTTGGGACTGGATAGGAATATAATATATTATGGCTGTTAAGTTAAGAAATCCAGTCTGCAGAACAGAGGGCAGCAGCAGGTAAAAAACTGAATCCAAATTCCGAGGGTGTCTGATTTGTAGCTTCCAAGTGTTCCTAAGATTTAACTGCTTTCATGCCTTCTTGATGTCTTGACTTTGTAATTATTCCCTAAATTCCTTTTCCCAATAACTTCACTTTGTTCTCTTCAGCTAAAAGAAATAAAGAAAGCATTATTTTATTTTATTGGCAACCAAAATTCAGAGGAGAAAATGGTTTAAAATAACTCATAGTTTCTGCCAAGAACTTAGGTAAAGATGTGCCTGATGGGTTCACAAAAGTCAAATTAGTATAGTCTCAAATCCTAACTTAACATATGAGTGCTTCTAAATAATTATTTAATGCTTATTTCTGTGAAGACAGTGAATGTCTCCATTTTTAGCTAAAATGTCACCATTCTTTTATCGTGGTTCCTCCCCACCAAATCTTTTCTACTTATTTGTGCTACTTCAGAAAAGTTAATTTCTGCTTTGGTCAAACTCTATAGGTTAAGTCTAATCTCACTTTTCTCTTTCTCTCATTCCCATTTATAATTCCAGGAGAGCTGCAATAGATTTAATGTGAAATCCTTCCTGGTAATTGTCTCTGTGACAAAATAGACCTCACATGTACTCATTGGTATATGATCTGCAAATGTCCTCATAATTTTTCATCAGCCTTCCGTGTTGTGATATTTGCTACACTTTCAGTATGCTACACTCTTCCTCACTACTCAAACCCACACAATGATTTCTCCTGATAAAGCTCAAGATTCTGGGTAAAGTTACTTTCACCAATTCGACACATAAAAACTGGGCAGGTAAAAAAAAAATCACTATTTTTAAAAATCATAATATACATAAAATCCAAATCTAAAATGATAGCATTACCAGTTCAAAGTTCTTCAGTGGATTTCTGTTACTCTTAAAATAGAGACCAAAATCCTTTATTTGCCCTAGGAGCCCCAGCAAGATGATATGGACCCCTGCCCTGTTTCCAGCTTCATCTCCTGTCATCCCCACTATTTTTAAACATCATTCATGTTGGCCTTTAGTCAGTATCTAAAATTTATCATTTCTTCCTGTTTCTAAGCCTTTGCAAATGCTGTTTCCCCTGGCTAACATATTCTTTTCTAGACCCTCTTTACTTAGTAAATGTATCATTTAATTCTCAGCTTAAACTTTATTTTCATAGAGAAATCTTCAATGACACTAATTTTTAAGTCCTGTCTGTTCTTATAGTCTTAGATACTCTGCATTTTTCTTTCAAAGCACAAGCTGATAATTATATGAATTTGTGATTCTACAGTGTGTGTATATATATGTGTATATATATATATATATGTTTATGTATGTATAGCCATATACAAACAAATATTCACACCCATCTATACATACACACATACAAACACATATATCTTCCTTACTAGACTAGTTCTATAAGGGCACCAATCATGTTTATTTGCCCATAGATGTAACCCCAGAACCTAGACTTAGAACAATGCCTGGCACAATGAAAAGCAGTAGTGCATACTTGTTAAGATTGTAAGCTCGAGAGCAAAGTCTGTAGGGTTCAAATCCAAGCACTGACGCAGACTTGGGTGACTTTAGTTAAGCTGACTAATTTTTCTGTGCCTCAGTTTTATTTTTTCTAAACTTGAGATGGATAGTAGTACCTGCCTTAAAAGTTGTTATGACAATTAAATACATGACAAGTGCTTAGACTGGCCCTGCTAGTCACTGCTCAGTTTCATCAGAGGCAATGTTCCATGTCCATAGGGAAGTATAAGTCTTCAGAAGATGAGCACCTTCATTCCTCTCAATTCAACTTAGCCTTATCTAAGTGCCTTGATTGCCCCAAGTGATTCTTGTAAGAAAAGAGCTGGTCCCAGAAGAAAGGAAATTAGCTGCTGGCAGCATCTTATTGCAAAAATTTGAGTCCAGAATGGAATAGCCAATAGCAACCTGCTTCTCTCTCTATGTAGCTAGAACTTCCACTTATCTAGATCTTTTCACAGTGCTTTTAGGGGATAAGAAAAGGCTTTCAATAGATAACAGCATAGGGTTTAGAGCCAGATAACTCTGCTATAATAGACTATCTGTTCACAAATATTTAATTTCCTTTGCTGAAAGAAGGTTGTACACCCCCAATCTTATGCTAGTGAGCTGAGATGTGGCCTTGGGATTTGCTTTGGTCAATGAAATATGAGAGAAAATAACGTGTGTCACTTCTGGGCAAAAGCTTCAGACACGACATTGTGTTCATCACATTCCTTCTTTCTTCTATCACTGTGACCTAAATACTCCATTTTGAAATGCTTATGTTTCTTTTCTAAAATTATCCCAGCACATGCTAATACAACTAGATTTGAATCCTTGCTTCACTGCATGATAGCTCTATGATATTAAACTGAGTCATACTTTCCATATGTGGATATGAAAATAATAAAATCTGTGATAAATATATTTTGTGGCACTCAGAATATTTTCCTACCTATCCCCTCGTTCTTTCCTATACAGAAGAGGCTAAAAAGCTAAAAACAGTATTTCTTTCTAGCAATCAAAGTTCTGGATGAAAAACTTACTCTAAAATTCGATATACTTCTCTGAGATTTGGAAAGCATAAATGTAACAGAGGCTATCTTCCAGCCGCTTTGGCTGTTTTCTGCTGGCAAGTTGAGATGTAGAAATGTCTGTGTTAAGTCTCCAGCTTTGAGGCTTTTGAAGGCAGCCGTGGCAGAATTTTAACTGCTTTGGTGGTCAGGTTCTGTTACAGGCTTGGCATCATTCCCGGAGGCCATCTGGAGTCCACATCACAACAATGTTTCAAAAAACCCGATTCCTTACATTTAACTATTTTTTACTTCAAATATCTAGAACTGTTTTGGGGTTTTGTCCAAAATCCTGGCTGATTCTATTTTCAGTTATTGTGAATATCAAACTATACAATATATGAAACATTCTTCTTCCAGTCTTCAGAACATAATTAAACATTAAAAAAATATATATCAATAAACTTTAGATGCTATTATTTTTATTGACAATCCTCTATTTAGGTGTTCAAATACAGAAAGTAATACTGTCACTGAGCTACTTCCGTGGTTCATTCATTCATTCAACAAGCCTCTGTTGGCAGTATTCTAGGTGCTGAAGATAAACGAGCAAATAATTAAAGACCATATGGCTGCCCAAATATTTTTTGATACCTCAAGAGAAAAATAACTTCTCCAACATGAACTGCCAGTCAAAATCCTGATAATTTTACTTGTTCTAAATACAGTAACTATTCAGTATCTCCCTTTGGGGTTTCATAACTTCAATTCAGTTGCTATGCTAACACACTCTTGTAGAAAATGCCTGTGATCACTGCTAAATGTAATAAACATGAATATTCCCAACTGCAACACCTATGAGGGATAGCAAAAGGAATACCTTCACAACCAAATGATTCCTCACTACACTATTAAATCACTTAAATAACCGCCTTGGCCCCATTAATTTACTCATAATGGTATTTCCCAATTAGAAAATGTGTTTACTTATTGGTGAGAAATATACTAAGGATTTAATTGGAATTAATGATAGCACAGTAGTTGGTAAATTTAATGATGCCGACTGGTCATTTAGGTGACTCTGTCATTAGTTATATAGGCTGATAAAATCCTTATTTAAAAGGGGTATATTGCATCATTAATTATGGAACAGAGCTGCTCATTTCATGTGGATAGATGTGAAACATATTGAAGAAACTCAGGAAATCCATTATATCAAATGTCAATTTGAGTACATTGATAGAGTTGAAGATTTACATGTGCTATCACATATATAAAAGATATTAAAATAATAGTAGTTATTCAATATATGGCCAGAGTGATTGTCTGATCATCTTAGTGAATAAAAAATAAATACATTGAAAGATATAAATAGTAGAAAGTTATATTCATTGATTACTGGAGAACAATTTATATAATTAGTGTACGACTTCCTAGTTACCCTGAGTGTAATTTTCTTTACTATTAATGACCCCAATGGTAGGAATTTACTTTGAGCACAGTATAAATAACTAAATGTGTATGATGTACATTTCAGAACGCACTTTCCTGTGCTTCATCTCATTTAATTGTTATAAAACTTCTGAAATTATATTGATAAGAAAGATTTTTCTAAATAATTTAAATTGCTACTCAAATCAAAGATAATACATTACTGACTCTAAATATGAACCACATGAACTAACATTGTCTGATTTTGTATCCAGAGCTCTGAGTTAGTTTTTATAACAGTGCTGACACATGGTAAATACTATGAATGTTAGCTATAGTGTAGTAGTGGTTTTGGCGGTGGTGGTAATGGCAATGATAGTAGTAGTAGTGGTGGTGGTGACGGTGGTGGTAATGTTTAAGTAGTAGCAGTAATAGTAGTAAACAACAGGTAGTTGTGGTAGTAAATCTGCAATAGAATTGCAATTTAAAAAAAATACTGTTATAGTCAACAGAAATAGCTATTTACTCCTTTCCAGATATATCTTTCTTAATATATCTTTTAGCTACTAATTTCTAATCGATCCTTAGGTTCAGCATAATAAAAATTTGTTTCATAAGAGAATGGGTAAGTTACACATATTATAGTATTCGGTCAAAGGTGATATGATATTAAAGTTATATGCTAAAAGAAGGATCCAAACTTGATATATAATGATCTCTTCAGTGTCCATGAAAGCCTTCTTATGATAAATTAAAAAAAAAGAAAACTAGAAATCATGATGAACATGTATGAACATAGAGAAAAGTGATGACCATGCTAAATGAATTAATTCCTTATTAAATGATCAGTAATTAGATATACAAGCAACAGCACACTAGACTGGAAGCTTGGTTTATATACAGGCAAATTTCTACCACATGGTTGTAGACGTTTTTTGAATTGCACAACAGTTTTCTTGCATATTCCTAAAAATAAGAAAGTACTCAAGTAATAGAATGTACCTTACTTCGACCAAAGGAAATTAAAATACTCTCAAAAGGTAGCTTACCTTTCCTTTGCTTCACTTGCTTGCTTCCTTCTTCTTATGCATTTGAGGTTTCTGCTTGTCCTTGAAGGTGAAGTGTCACCAAACAGCTCCTGATTTTATTTTAGGTGAGTTTGAGTATGAGTAAAAGAGTTTGAGTAAAAGAACCAAATCTCTCAATCCCATTTTTAAATTCCTAAGAAAATACATAGAATTCAGTGTCTATTCCTGATAGAACAAAGTATAGCTGAGAAAAGATCACACATTATAAATATGGCAAGTGTAACTCATATCTGTTATGGACAGGCACAGATTCCAAGAGGTGAGTAATATTAGATAATTTTGAAACAAATTACTTAACCTCTCTAAATATAAATTTGTTCTTCTGTAAAACGATGATTACAATACATTGCACAAATGGGATATTTCAAGAACGTCATTTATGTGATTCGATAAATGTCAACTGTTATTGATGGTGGTGGTGTGATATTACTGGAAAGAGACCATGTGGGGCTTATCTTTGTATTCTACCATTTACCATTGTATCTTGTATATAGTTGATTCTTAATAATTTTTGACTAAACTATTCAAATTATGTGCTCTGGCAAGGAGGAATAACCAGGTAGTATCTTCTTCATATATATACATGTGATTCGGCATGTGATTCTGACTTCAACAAACTCATCGTAACATTTTAATTCCGTTAGCACATAAAGAGTATCTGTGAACCAACTAATTTCATAGTTTAATTTCAAAAGGCTCAAGATTCTGACAAAGGGCAACTTCTCTGATGTTAAGCATGGTATTCATCCTGGTTACACATTTCTACTGAGCAGGATGTAAACAGTGCATCATGGAAAATTACTTTATTTTCAAAGACTGTAATAGAAATAAAATGAATTTTGAAAACTCAGATATATGCATACTTGCAGCAACAATTATGCCTACAATCATAAACATATCAAATGCCTCATTTGTTCTTGTGTTGTTTCAAAGATTACTTTTCAAATGTTCTCATAGAGCACTCTTTCAACTTTGTCATGTGTTCTAAAAATAGCAGTTATTTACATAAACAGACAGTATTCTTCACAATGTTTGCTAGTTTTTGGTTTTTGTATCTCTTTTTCCTTACTTAAAAGGCAGTTAGGGGACTATACAAAAGTAGGATACCATGACTATTTTTATGTAATATATTTATATATTAGTATGCATATATACATATTGTGAATAAATTAATGAATAAAACTATACATATTCATTCATTAAGAACCTACCTATTATATGTTAGTGTTTTGTTGTTAAGAGATTCAGTTGTAAACAAGCACATAAAAATCTCTACCTTCCTGAAGTTATGTTCTTAATGAGAAGCCAGAAAATAAACATGATAAAAGGGCAAAATACATAGTATTTTAGGTAGTGCACAGTGCTAAGGAGGAAAATATGAAGCAAAAAAGAAGGGATATATAAAGGGGATTTGTGAATTTTAAAGACGGTACCAAGGAAAGTTCACTAAGAAGTAGTAAATTTTAGTATGCACATATTATAGAGTGTCTTTTAAAAAAATGTGAGCTTTTCATAATTTCAGAAGTAATTTAGGCTGATCCTCTAAAAAAATTCAAATATCATTGACATTTGCAACACAAAACATGAACTGTCCATTAATTCAGATTATGTATGTGCATATGTTCACTAACTCCCTCCACATAAGATCATCCTGCATATACTGCTCAGTAATTCTCTTTTCCTTCATCGAAACTGTTTATATAGATTTCCATCAATTTTATTTAACTGGCCAGGTGATTTTAATGGAAACCAAAATAAGCCTGGGAGCAGAGTTTGGAATTATGAAGCCACTTTAGTAATACTAAACAAAAAGAAGCAGCCCATATACACATCTTTAAAAATCATTTTGAGTTATTAAAAGATTAACACTTTAGTATAACCCCTTTCATTTATGAAATAACATTTTAGCTTGTCTGCTATCACAAAATTCCTAAATTTGGATAATGGATTATGAGAAGCTTGTTCATACATCTAAAGCCTAACATTTTAAATCACATGTTTTCATTTTACAGAAATGAAATAGGCTTGAAGAATTTCCATGCTATATATTTTTTAGTAATTAAATTACAGTTGACATACAATATTATATAGTTTCAGGTGTACAATATAGTAATTAGATATTTATATAATTTATGAAATGATCACCCTGGTAAATCTAGTACCTATCTGACACCATAGTTATTACAATATTATTGATTATATTCCCTATGGTATACTTTATATCCCCATAACTATTTTGTAATTATCAATTTGTACTCCTCAATTCCATTCCCCTTTTCACCAATCCACCAGATCTCCTTCCCATCTCGTAACCCTCAAAATGTTCTCCGTATCTTTGAGTTTGTTTCTGTTTTGTTTGTGCATTTATTTTGTTCTTAGGTTCCACATGTAAGCAAAATCATATGACATTTGTCTTTCCGTATCTGACATTTCACTTAGCATAATACCCTCTGGGTCCATTCATGTTGTTGTAGATGGCAAGATTTCATTCATTTTTATGTCTGGGTAATATTTTATAGTATATATATATACTGTTTCTTCTTCATCCATTCATTTATTGATGGACACATGTTGCTTTCATCTCTTGGCTACTGTAAATAATGCAGCAATGCACATATGGATACATATGTCTTTTCAAATTAGTGTTTTGGGTTTCTTTGGATAAACACCCAGAACTGAGATTACTGGGTCCTCCTTTGTCTATTATAGCCTTTGTTTTAAAGTCTATTTTGTCTAGTATAAATATTGCTACCCCAGCTCTTCTTTCTTTTTTTTACATTTTCATTTTCATGAAATATCTTTTTCTATTCCTTTACTTTCAGTCTGTGTGTGTCTTTTGATTTGAAGTGAATCTCTTATAGGAAGCATATGTAAGGGTCTTGTTTTCTTATCCATTCAGCCATCCTATTTCTTTTGATTTAAAGTAATTGTTGGTAGATATGTACTTATTGCCATTTTTAAATATTTTTAATATTTTTTCTTTTTTTCTTCTTCTTAAAGAAGTCCCTTCAACATTTCCTGTAATACTAGCTTGGTGGTGATGAATTCCTTTAGGTTTTTCTTGTCTGGAAAGCTCTTTATCTGTCTTTCAATTCTAAATGATAGCTTTGATGGATAGAGTAATCTTGGTTGTAGGCCCTTGCTTTTCATCACTCTGGCCTGAGAATTTTCTATTGAGAAATCAGCTGACATTGTTATGTGAGCTCCCTTGTAGGTAACTAACTGTTTTCCTCTTTCTGCTTTTAAGATTCTCTCTCTGTCTTTAAACTTCGACATTTTAGTTATGATGTGTCTTGGTGTGGGCCTCTTTGGGTTCATCTTGTTTGGAACTCTCTGCAGTTCCTGGGCTTGCCTGTCTATTTCCTTTACCAGGTTAAGGAAGTTTTGTCCTTTTTTTTTTTTTCAAATAGGTTCTCAGTCTCTTGTTTTCTGTCTTCCTCTTCTGGTACCTCTATGATGCAAATGTTGCTGTGTTTAATGTTGTCCCAAAGGCTCCTTAAACTCTCATTTTCTTTTTGAATATTTTTTTGCTGTTTGTTGTTCTAATCAGGTGTTTTCCACCACCTTATCTTCTAAGTCACTGATTTGAACCTCTGCTTCATCTAATCTACTGTTGAGTCTATCTAATATATTATTTCAGTTATTGTATTCTTCTTTTCTAACTGGTTCCTTCTTATGATGTTTATCTCTATTTTTATGTTTCCCATCTCTTGGTTGAAACTCTCACTGAGATCACTGAGCATCCTTATAACCAGCGTTTTGAACTCTATATCTGGTAGATTGCTTGCCTCCATTTTATTTAATCCTTTTTCTGGAGCTTTGTTCTATTCTTTCATTTGGGACATGTTTCTTTGTCTTCTCATTTTGGCTGCCTCCTTGTGTTTGTTTCTATGTATTAGGTAGAGCTGCTATGTATACCAGTCATGGTATAGTGGCCTTACATAGTAGATGTCCTGTGGGGCCCAGTGGTGCAGGCTCTCTGGTCACCGGAATTGAGACCTCCAGGTGTGTCCCTTGTGTGGCTTGTGTGTGTCTTCCTATTGTAGTTGAGTCTTGTTTGCTGTTGGCATATCAATAGAAGGAATTGACTCTCAGGCTGACTAGTTGTGAGGACTGGCTGTGACAACAGTGGAGAAGCTGTTGTGGAGGGGCTGACCCCTGCAAAGTGGGATTTGTTTTAGTGAGGCTCTAGTGCCTTCTGAGTTTCTCCTTTAGGTGTATCATTTATAAAAGGAGTTGGGAGGTGCTCTGGTGTGCTGTGAAGTTGGCCACTGGATGAGTTTGTTCTGAGGCCTCTTGGGAAGGGCTCTGGCACAGGCCAAGTTCAGTCATTGCCTGTGTCCTGCCAAGACCACTTGGTATGAGCTACAAAGCAATCTGCAGGTGGTTTCCATTTGTGTTGGGCTTG
>NW_011888792.1:16482217-16501513 GCF_000151845.1 Pteropus vampyrus
CATGCTGTCTCATTGTATCTAACAAATTGTTCTTCAAGATAAGTACTAAAGGACCATAAAAATTACTTCCTTTGTGTTCCTGCTGTTAAAATTATTCCATTTCTTTATTTCGAGTAATTGGCTTGGCAATTCTCTTTGACATCTCCTTATAATTAAACTCTTAAGGTACATGAATCACACACTTGGTTAAGCTCTGTCCTTCTTCAAAGAGGTATTTCCTTAATAATAGCTGAAGATGGGCTCAATGTAAATTGTGAGTCCCTTTAGGCCTATTTAAAAAATTGCAGCAGGCTTTGTAAAAATACTCTTACTTAGCAGAGCAAATAACCCATTGGAAAGTATTGGGGCTTTCAAAATTTTCCTTTGATGAGACATTAAAAAGCAACTAAAAAGAAAAATAACAGAGTTTATTTTTATTCTCTTGTTTATACTCTGTCATATTGAACCAAAATAGATTTTGAATAAAATGTTATGAATGTAAACATTTTATTCAAGATTATGACAGATCTTTATTAACTTTTTTCTAGAATAAAGTTTAATTGCACAAAATATAAATAAATACCAAAGTTAACAAAAAATCATTTAAGTTTAGAGTTGTAAGGCTGTTAAAGTGCTCATTTTTCTTCCATTTTGTCTTACTATCTTCTCCGTAAGTGACAGAACATTTTGATGGCAATAGAGCATTATTTAAATAATAAAGGGGGAAAATATCTTCAGGAATAAGTTTTCTAAAATAAGTAAGTGTTGTGAGGGGAAAAATTTCCTACTACTTTTATAGTGTTTATTACTTGCTTTCAAAATTTTCTGATTAAAAATAATTTGTGATTTGAAACAATGGTAAATCTCAGAACGATAATAATTATAATAAAAGCAGCTAACTTTTTAAATAAAAAGTTAACTAAAAGCATTTGGTTTTATTTTAAGTAATTATCGTAATCAATATTCAGTGATATCTCCACAATTAATATTTCAAAAAGGTGTGAGTAACATTTTGGTTGGAACTTGAAGGCTAAGGGATTTATCTATAATATAGTATTATCTAATAAAGAACTGTTTTTACATGGTTATATATTTATTGGGGTGATTTTGAGAAAAACTAATGGAGACAGTGTTGGATACAGCCCCTCACCCCAGCCACTTCTCACTCTATTATTTCTTAGAGTCCCAATTCTTACTTAGCACCTTAAATACCACCATTTACCACTGGGTAGTTACTTAGATGCTGAGTGGACATAAAAGAGACAAGATAATTGCTCTCCAACCACCCTAATAAGGTATGTGAGGGTTTGGGTGACAGTAGATAAATAAGCAAATAATTTCATTAAAATGTAATATGTGCTAAGAAGAGGAGAGCTAAGCTCAACTTGGAGACTCAGAGAAGGCCTTCTGAATGAGAAGATGTATTAATTGAATCTCAAAGAGTTAGAGAATCCTGGAAAGGATATCCCAGGTAGAAGAAAAAGCACAAGCACATGTACAAGCAAGAAACGATAAGGCCTGTAATAAGAAGCAAAGTAATTATATAAACTTGATGTTACCAGGTGCAAAGGAGAGAGAAAGTCTTGAGCTGTTGACAGAAGTAGGGACCAGCTCATATAGGACTTTATACGTCGAACTAGTGACAATAAGTGTATTCTAGGAAGAAAGATGTTTTAAAAGTTTTTACCTAGAGTGTGACAGTCTGATTTCTAGGTTACATGGGTGACTACACTATGGATAGCATTCGCACATTCCATGGAAGCAAGGGAGATGAGGTTTGTGAAGGAGCAGTTGGAGAACTGCAACCATCAGGGATAAAATCTGATGTGAAGAGATTTCCCTGGTAAAGTGATGAGGAAGGGGTTGGTAGTATGGAGAAAATGTTTAGGAGTGAGTGAAGTGTAGCACAGATGAAGAACTGAACTATGTGAATTCAGTGTGAGGTATCTGTGAGATCAATCAAATACATATGTCTAGTGGGAAAGAAATTTCAAACTCAGGGAGACATCCAGCCTGGTGACTTCACCTCGGAATTTATCAGTAAATACATAGTAATAAAAATTTTATTAGTGAACGGAATCAGCCAGAACAAGTGTGAACAGAGAGAAAGTTAATAGATAAGAATAAATGTTTAAGGAACAAACCCTCTTGTTTGGATTACAGGGCAATGTGGGAAGCCTAAAAAAAGGCTGAGAAGAAATACAACTACAGTACTGAAAGGTGGCTAGTTTTATCATGATTTTTTTCAGGTAAAGACTCTGAGCTTCAGAAAAATGCAACTAGCCCAAAATATTATAGCTAGAAATTATGTGAGCCAAGATTCTATCCCTAATTTTTTTAACTCTAAAAGTTCTTTCCAGTATATTGTAAAGTCACCACATTATAAGAACTATAATGTTCTTACAGGTAAAGACTATTTACTTATGAAATTAAATGAAGCCTTTACTATTTTAGTAAAGGGTATTTCTTGCGCTTATTCATAAAATTTTTTTCAAGAGATTGTACTGAAGAAATATATGAACCACTAGTCTTACCAGAAATCTATCATAATCAAGGTATCATCCCTTACCTGCCTCTCCAATGAAGAAATGAAGAAATTTTGCTTTAGTAAGCTACACATGCAAATTTACATTAAAAGCAAATTCAAATCCAACACAAAAATTCAGTTTTGCTGACAGTGACAGAAGATGCTGTATTCTTTGCTATGTAATGCACCCAAACTTAACTATTCGAAAACAAGAAAACTTAACAAGAACTTAAAGCAGAATCTTAAAATGATCTTATCATATCCTTTTCCATTTATGGATTTACTTTAGATATCCCTTTTCTCTAATTACTTAGAGATATACATAATCAAAGAAAACAACAGAGTCATCACTAAAGCATTATGAAATTTTAGAGAAATCTATTATTTATCTAATTACATTATAGATTCAAGAAAATTATGGAGTAACCTGCATCTACATAGAAAGTAAGTTATGTAATAAGTAATGTCATTTTAAAAGTTATTTTCTATTTGGAGCAATATAATGTAATTTTCTTAGAATTTTAAGTATTACTCTGTAGCACCTACATGTTGCCTAATTTTCATGCATATTTTAAATTTGTTTATTTATTCCATATTTACTGAGAACATGCAATGTGTCAAATATTGTGATAGTTTTTTGTAGGTAAAATGGTAAGGAAGACTCACCTCCAGTTTCACAGCTATACATCCTCTACTAAATATAAACAGCTACTATAATATTGTCACAAAGTGGGTTCTCCAGATGCAGATGGTAAGACAGATTTTTGGGGTGCAAGTATTTATTAGTGAGCAACATCTGTGAAATAAAAGGGCAGGGGGATTAGGATTCGGCAGTGGAAGATGTTGAACAACAATACAGGACCATCAAAGCCACGGCCAACTCAGTAGAGAGTTTTGGCGCTATTATTGACTATCAAAGTGTCCTACGTAAAGTGACATGGCCAGGCCTTTATACTTCTGCCCCAATCAATCACCAGATGCAGGCTGAACAAGAAAGCGTATAACAGTGGGGAAGGGTGCTCTCTATAGCCAGGCAGCCCTTGAGAATCTGACACATGGAAACTGTCTGTGAAGGTAATCCTGGGTTCTGGACAGCAAGTCTTTAATTAAATGGGAGCGTGAGCTGCAAATCTTCGTATATACCACACTCTGTTATAAAAACACTCAGTGAATTACTGGCAGTGAAGGTAAGGGGGCCATTGCTGTTTTCATCTTTTGTTCCTAAAGTCACGTAGTCTTCCTATTGCAAGTGCAAAGCCAAATAAAAGTTTTCAATTTAATGCATATACTGTATACTAAAATATGACACCTCACTATTACAGCATATAGCCACCAGGCTGCCCCTCCTGTTGGGTCTTTAGTAAACCTTTTCAAAGTTCTATCATGCTGGCAGCTTAGATGGTATGGAAACAAAAGGCCCATTTTTGGTCTTCGCATAAAGTGGGTTACTTGATTGACATGATATTTCATGGGATCCAATGCCACTCACTAAAACACTCTGTAAGCCCACAAATAATAGTACTGCCTGAGAACTTGTGGGCAAGAAAGGCAAATCTGTACCCAGAATATGTATCTATTCTTGTGATGAACCACTAGCCCTTCCAAGACGAAAGGAGAACAAAGTAGTTAACTTAACACCAAATGGCCAGTTTGTCTTCTCAAGAAATGAATCCTACCAAGGACTTGGCATTGTTATCTGATATTGACTTCTGGTAGATCAAGCTTAGTGAAGTTGGTGCTATTTGTTTTATGCAAAGTCTTTATATAATTACTACCATAGCCACTTAATGCATGTGTTCATTGTGCTGGCACTGGATAATCAGATTACAGACACAAACTGAAGTCATCCTGCTTGTCCATTTTGCCCACTTGTATGTTTAGAGATGCTTCTGTGGTGGATGCTTTCTGGTAGTCATAAACATGTGATACAAAGATCTTCTTCCTACATTGTGCCCACTCTCATATGTCCATCTGTATGCTTATACTCCAGACTTTCTTGTCTTCAGTCTCCTAAGTTGATTAACTCCCTTTCTTTGGTGCAAAATTATCTGAATAAATGGTTGGGCCTGTATAGCCATTCCTCAATTTAGTCACCAGATAAGCTGCCCCTGGGGAAGATATAATCTCAGGCAAGGGGACTTTCTGCAGCTAAGTCATAGCTTGAAGAAGCTCACAAATGAAGGCTGTGTGCTCATCACATTCCCTGAAGCCTAATGGCAAGTCCTTCTTTAAAGGAAATGTGGACAGTATATTTCTATATGTACCACAAACATGTGACAACAGCTTCCTAACAGAAAGCATGAAGCATTTGAGGAGATAAAAGGAAGAGTGCCTCAAAGATATCCCACGATCAAATTATTTGGCAGCTAACATAGATTATCTAGATGAATTAATGACAGATTTTTATTTTATAGTTTAATGAAAAATTACCTCTTTCCTTCCTCTCTACCTATTCTAGGTTCACAAGGGGGGCAATTCTAGTTATTTAGTTGTATACAGAGGCAAGGATGGTCAGAGTTCCTCACAGAAGAAGTAAAAAAAGGTGAACAGATATTTGAAAATAAAATAAAAGAACAGAAACTAGGTACATGCCTGGGGATGGAGAGAGGATATATGGGTGAGTTGTTAAGGCAGTGAGAGAAGCATTCATGCGAAGGTCTAAGAATGAATGAGTATGGTGAATGGGAGAACTAGAAATTGCTTATCATGGAATGAACAGCCTATGAGAGGCAAGGAATAATGGGAGATACGGTTGGAGAAATAATTAGAGAACACATTTTAAATTTGTAAACCACGTTGTGGAATTTGGACTTCATGGTAGGAGTGCTAGGAAATCCATGCAAGTTTTTAAGTGGAGTAGTGATATGTTCACATTTTATTTGTGTTTCATAAAGATCATTGAAACTGAAGTTTGAAAACAGATTCCAAATATTGACAACCTCATAGGATCTCCCTTCGGTAAAAAGACCCACTATATTTCTGAAAGGTAACAATTCACCATTCACATATGCAATTACCTATGCTTCCAAATTTGCTGTAATAAAAAATGACCTTGAAAAATTTTCTGATTAGGCCACCATGCAGAGGAAATCTGTTACAGCCAAGAAGGTTTTATGGTAGAATTATTCCATTTATGTTCAAAATCAGATTTGGTGGCTAAAACCAATTAAAATATTATGACATCTATGATAAATGCAGAATTTGATTCTGTCTGTAGCTTTAAGTAGAAAGGAACCAAACCAGGTCAAATTCCAAAATTCTAGACCTAATAATAGAGCATATTATAAAAGTAAGCACACAAATTGACTAAAAGTAAACTTATATATCTTAATAATACTTAGGCAGGTTAAAAAAATTTAACATATAAAGTTTTAATATAATAATCTTGCTGCAAAAGATGAAAAAAAACTCCTGTTTTTATTCCCATTATGTATATTGTTTTCCCAAAGGATAGAACTTGCATTTTGTATTAAGATAAGCTACAATACATGGATTTTTTTCACTCTGGCAGTCCTCGAGATTATTATTCCAGTACCCAAATACTCATATCAGATCAATTTAGCAAGGAATAAAAACTTTCAATATAGCTAAAAACTATTCTGTAGTTCAGGAGGGAGGGCCTAAAGTTTATAGGGGTGCATGTGAAAGAACAATGAGCAAGGAGGCAGGCAATAAAATGTGAAATTAAAAGACAATAAGGATTAAGAATATATAAAGTAAAAGATGTGAACATGTAAATTTCAGTCAAGTGTTAGCAAAAGAAATAAACTCTGCTTGCATAATTGTTACAATTAGAGACAGTTGATTTGTATGTATTTAACCACAAATGCTCGCTTCAGTCCACCTATAAAAGAATATTGTAGATGAGAAAGCATGCAATATAGGAACACTATACAGAGGAAATGAAAAATTTACCATGCCATACGTGGCAATCCATAATGGAAAAATATGACTAGTAAATGCTCATGTGTCCGAGATCATTTTGAGATATGATCTCATTTTTTATTCCACAATGAATTAGCTTTTCCCATCCAATTAGAAATTTTCCTCTTCAGTCAATATTTAATTTTCCTTCATATTTTCCAAAGCATAGGGGTTTCCTCTCTCCTATTCATTTAGAACTGAGATTCTGGGATGCTTTGCCAGCTGAATAAGCAAAATGCATACATCTGAACAGTCACTGAGCAAGAGCACAGATCACACTAAGGAATAATGAGCACATTCCTTCAACTGTTTTATCATTACTATCTTATTTATGTAGGTCAACGAAGAGAACAACTTATAGGATCATTTCTGTAATCTTCCAAACAGCTAAAAATGAGACCATTAGAAAATTCTTTCACCTTAGTTGCTAATTTTTATCTATTTGTTTAATATGACTTAGATCCCTTTGTGTCAGAAAAGCACTTTTGAATTCCAAGGACAGTTTTCATCATATCATTGTTTCTCTGATTACTTCTTTAAAACATTCTATACCTTAAGCTAATGCTTATGATAAGTTTAAATAAGTATCAAGGCGCCTTTTATACAGGTTTGGTATGATGATTCACACAGACCCACTCTCTTACTCACTCCAGTTTCCTCAGTATGGGTTCTCAACATGGGCCATTAAAGAATTCAAGAGTTAATCACAGTGACTAACCAATTCAGATTGTCCAAATAATTTTTGGAACAAGTAGAATTTATAGCTATATGTGGTCATTAACCATTTCTTGTGAATTAAAATGCTTCTATTTAGCACAATCAAGTTTTAATTTACATTTCATGAATAGCTACCAATGCCCTGCCAAGAAAAATGAAGCTTAATATATATGTATAATATGTTTATGCATATTTTTACAATTTCCTTCATGAAGCCAAGTGACTGTAATAATGTTGAGTCACAGACATTTTTCCTTCATTCCATAAAAATGATTAAAAATCTTGAAAAACATTGTGCTGTAGAATTGTTGTGCAATGGACATGTTCTACCTTTATGCCTTCCAGTGTGATAGCCACTAGCCAGACACGGTTATTGTACCCTAAAAGTTTGGCTGAAAAGTTTAAAACTTTATATTTAAATTTAAACAATAGCCAGTTATATCTGATGACTACCATATTGGACAGAGAAGATTTATTGCAGTAAGAAAGTTACTGTACGAACATTTTCACAATATTGGCAGAAAATAATTAAGTATAATTCTGAAGCACAGTGTGAAAAGTATAATATTAGTATAATGTTATACACAAAGTAGCTAAAGGAACACAGAAAATCTCTAACTCAGATTAGAATAAATGGCAGACATCAAGGAAAGTGTTTACAAAGGAGAAAAAAGCAATTGTCATGAAGGATGAGCAAGAGTTAGAGCCAAGAAGATCCTTGGCTGCATTTGCAAAAAAGATAAATTATAATAATCATGGCCACATCTATTTTCAAAACTAGATTGTTCTGGTCACTGGTGATTCTTGCTCATGTTTCTTCCTTCCAGTGTTATACTTCTGTGTGCAATCATCAGATCTTACAGCAAAGATTAGAGTATCTACCAAAATATTAAATCAGTTCCTCATTGGATAAAAAAAATACAGGTAAATATTTTGTAGTTTGGCAATCTCCCTTTTCCATATGATATCTGAAGAAATGTTTTACTGCAAGCAATATATAATTGTCTACTTATAATGTCTGGAAGATCATTGTTTCTTTCTGCCCTAACCATGTATTTTTAAAACAGGTCTAACTATTTTAGTGGAACTCAAAGGCAATATTAGGAAGCTGGTAATACAGTCCTGCTTATGACAATGAACAAAAATTCCCTTACTTCCTTTCTCCCCTTGTTCTCACTTCCTGTTGTGCCCTAGGTGAACCTAACCTCCAACCTCTAATTTTTTAGTTCAACTTGTGACCTACATCTCACCATTCATCCAACAGTTTATTAAGCTGACTCCCTCTAACTTCAGCTCTCAGTTCAGTACTGAGTTCTTATTCACTCTGTTGCCTCTCTTGCTCCTGACTACTTGGGGTTAATGCATTTGCCCTTCTCTTTTTGTGCTGGAGAAGCAAGTCCTCTGTGCCCTCTGGCTGACACTCAGATTGATTTATCATAGTCTTAAAGTTATTCTATGGCTTCCAGGGGTATCCGTTTAGTATGTGCTCAAAGATCTCATTTAGAGCACTCTTTATATTTTCTGAGCTCTAAAAAGGATTTGATTTTAAATTAGACACACACATACAAAGGACAGCATGGGATATTGTCTGTGTATTCATTTTCTGCCCTTTGAAAACAGCAGATGTGCCAATTAACGCCACAAATTCCTTGATGCTCCTCCCATCAAGTGGGTGGGCTCTGTGACGGCTTTGACTAATAGACTATATGGGAAGTTTTGCTGTGCCTGTTTCTGGCTCCAGGCCTTTAAAGACTAGCAGCTTCCACTTCATGTTTCCTGGAACATTCACTCTTGGAAATCAGCCACCATGCTGTGAGAAAGCCAAAGCTGCCTCACAGAGAGGACTAGCCTGGCTGAGTTCCCAGTTAGCAATCAGCACCAACTTGCTATTCCATGTGAGGAGCCTCCTCAACACCTAAACCTAATTTAGATGATGAAATCCTAGATCCTGATCATGTACCTGATGTTGTATTGGGATAAAACTTTTGGAGTTTTTAGAGGAAGGGTAAATGTATTTTGCATGTGGGAATGACATAAATACTTTTTGGACAGAGGCTAACTGTGACAGATTAAAGATGGTCATAATTTTTTTATATTTCTCTGATTCACAGTTGCAATCTGTATCCACTTGCCTTGAGTCTGAGGGCTCTATGACTACTTTGAGTGTGGCAGAAGTGGCACGTTCAGAGACTAGGATCTTCCACTTCCTGCCTCTTGAAATATTCACTCTTAGATGCCAGGCACCATGCTGTGAGGAAGCTAACAGCAAGCCCTTAGAAAGGTCCACATGAGGAAGCACTGAGGCCACAAGTCAACAGCCCCAACTGAGCTCCTAGCTATCAGTCAGCACAAATTTATAAGATATGTAAATAGATCTTTCAACCCTATTGACACAATAGGTCATGGCTGATACAGAGCAGAGCACACTATGGAGACTACCTTATATTCTTTATCCACAGTCAAGAGCAGAATAAAATTCATATAAACTACTAAATTTTGGCATTATTTGTTACATAGGAATCTATATTTGAAACCCCAGAGTATCTTCATGCAGAATGTTTCTGCTCCCCCCGTGTGGAATCCTCTTCACACAAATCTTTGCCCGGTAAGTTTATGTTCAGCATTTGGTACTCAGTTAAATACAACATCATAAGAAATGCATTCCAAGTCTTAGGAACCCTCATTGTCTCAAACCCATCACTCTATTTTTTCACTGTTTATATCTTTAATAAGTGTGTATTATCTGTATGAATCCACTCCCACCCAAATTAGAATACACGTTACATAAAGTAAGAAAATTTATTTGACTTGTTCTTTGCTATAGCAAAGAACAAAGTCTTCTATTATCTGTGAGTTCATTTTTTATATCTTTCACCTAAAGCAGTACCTCAATATACATGTGCTAAATATATTTTTATTAAATAAAGGAATTATTAACTCTTCTACTAATTTCCTCATCAAAGAGAATCTAATTATGTGGTAATAGAAGTGAAGAATACTAGAAGCTGGTATATTCATCCTCTGTATCTCTGAATGCTTTTCTCACTGTTTCTCAAATACTAAACAACCAAATTAAGAAACTAGATTCTAACTGAATCAAATTTCAATAACCAGTTAACCACAATATTTTTAAACCTACAAGTCAAATATTCAGATAGCTCTAATGTTGGTTTAATTCATTACAAACCAATACAATTTGAATTGGCCTGCTTAAATACGCAGTAATTAATTGGAAACATCAAAGTCCCTAATTCAGCCAAAAGCAAGTGTTTGATATGTGGCCACAGTTGTGTTTTAAAATATTAAGTTTCTTATAATGCCCTCAAGGAGACTGACTTTCAAGATTTTGGGTAGACCAGAGCAGGAGTCAGCACCCCGTTGACCCCACTGAGATTGACTTTCAAGATTTTGGGTAGACCAGAGCAGGAGTCAGCACTCCGTTGACCCCACTGAATGTACAATATAGTACTCCTATACCACCCAAGCAAATGGCCAGACCTTTTTAATTACCACAAGTTATCCACTCAGTTAAAGCAATCTGTTTTTCCTCCTAAAATATGGATGTGTGTGTGTGTGTGTGTGCGCGCGTGTGTGTGTGTGTGTGTGTGTGTGTGTGTGTGTGTGTTAGTTCAAAAAAACTCCCATTAAAATTTGGGTTGCAAAAATACTGAGTCAGGCCTTATAGCCCTTATTACAGAAATACAAAGACGAAGGCCTTTTTGTCATTGAAATATTAGAGTATATTTCAAAACTGTTAAATCATGAGGAAGTATGACCCTGATAATTAGATCATGAATGGCAGGATAATTCCTGTGAGTGCTTGATATGCATTTTAAATTTTCCTGAGCACTGCTTTCCAAATGCATTAATTTTCTAGTATCTGTTAAAACACTTATTAAAAACTATTTATAATCTGCTTGTTTGGGATTTCTTCTATTATCTGTGAGTTCATTTTTTTTTCCTTTGACACAAAAATACCCTATGTAAAATTTCAAGGGAACCACATTATCATCTACCAGGGCCCTTGACAGAACCAAAGCAATCACACTAGTATTCCCCCAGCTTCTACCTCTCAGACACTTTCGAATCCTGTCATCCAAATCATCATGGTACTAATACATTCCCAAGCACTGAGGACTCAGAGGAGCATGATGCTTCAATGTGTTTATAGAATACATTTCATATAGACAGGCACGAAAGGAACAGTTTGCATAATTACCTGCCAAAAAGAATCCATCTGTCAGAAGAGTGGAAACTGGTATCAGACAAGTTCACATTAAAAAACAAAATCTCAATTTCCATTCTATGCACTTCATTTCCTTGAGCCTAATTATCAGTGTGCATATAAATGGGGAGAATACTTCTTGGTTACAGTTCAAAATTCTGGTCTTGGCAAGAGACAACAATAGCTGCTCATTTCTTTGGGGGCTATCCCATACAGCTGAGAGCATCAGGGCTAAAAATGCCAGGCCAAATTCTGTTGCTGCCAATGTGAAGCTTTATTTTACTGCTTGTGGCAAATGTAGTATGTGTGAGCAACAGAAATATTGTCTCATTTCCTTAGTGTTAACTAATCTTGGCTGGGCTCCAAGAAAGAAACACAACCCAGTTTCCCTGAAAAGCATTAATTTTTGTACTTATTTTCAAATACATTTCTTAAATTTCTTCCCAGTTAACTATGACAGAAACATCTGTGTTCAGAGAGAAAAAGAAAATTGCAAAGACTCATTTAGAAGACTAAAACAAAATCCAAATATTAGAAAAAAATACAAAAAGAAAAACAAATTATTTGCTTCATTAAATATTCTTAAATTAAAAATTATTTGTACACATTCTGCAAAAACTCAACTCTCAATTTTTAATATGATTTTAATCAAACATAATTTCGAAAAAGTAAGGACTTATATAAAGAGGTTAATCTGTACTTTTTGAAATAGAAACTGAAAAATCATCATGCTAGAAAAATATTTGAAAAATACAATACTTGGAAAATATTTAAGTGCTGCAGCATAAATTCCTATTAAATTATCAAAAATATCCTAAAATTGTAAAGAGAATTTTATTACTTGTAGATTAGAAATGATCTATTCATTCATTCATTCATTCATTTACAGATGTTGAGTACCTGCTTTGTGTCAGGCACTGATCTAGGATTATGGTTGTAAAGGTAGACAAAACTGAGAAAATCTGTCTTCATGGTGCTTGTATTTAATAGAAAAGATGTTTTTAAAATATGGTACTGGAAGGAGTTTGCTTTATAGGAGACATTGCATTTTTTGAATAATGTTTATATACTTCCTAGAAAATTTTGTATGTCCTTCATGTCCACAATTAACTTCTTCATTAACAATATAAAATACCTGATTCTTCAGCAGACTCCTAAATATTTCTTTTGATTTCCAGGTAGAATCTGATGGTTGAAGTAGGTAGAAAACCCATTTTATTTTTGCCACAACACAGTTATAATAAACATCCTTGCAGCTATATAAGTGAGGCTTGTCTTTCCATAAGGTACATGCACAGAAAAAATATTGAATATGCACATTTTTATTTTAATGGATTTTGCCATAAATATTTCCAAGTACTGTAAAATTGATATTTCTGCTAGCAATACACTATAATATTTTTTTTTCTGGTAACAACAAGTGTTGCTAATGAGATAAGTACATTAAATGTATCATATGTTATATTAAAATGGCAGTAAGTCGTTTATTATGAATATTTGCCTGTTTCCAGAATTTGTGGCCACCCTACATTATAGATGTTAACTCAGTTACAAATATTAATTCTAATCAATATTAGTTATACTAACTTTATGGTGCATTTTATAGTGCAACTTATTTTTTAAAGGTATAGTGAAGTATGTCCATCTTTATTTTTCCACAGCTTCTGGTTTTATGTATGGTTAAAATTCTTCCTAACCAATAGATGTTCATTTTAGCTCTTCGATTTTATTATAAAATGCTTATTTCTTACATTTACATTATGTTTCACCTAAAATTTATTTTTATGAGTAGTATTAGATAATAATTTTTATTTTTTCCTATGTAGAATGATAGTTTGATCATCACATTTGCTAAATCAGGTATTATATTCCCACAAAATTAAAATACACCAGTGTCGAATATAAGATTTCAATTATGTAGACGCTGGAATCTATTTGTCCTTCGCTTGGTTCCACTTTTTGATGTTCTATTCCATACCAATATCATTTTTTAAAAAATTCTGATGCTTTTGATATTGTTTCAGTATCTTATAAGGCTAGCCTTCTATAACTATTCTTCTTTGTTATAATTGTCTTGACTATTCTCAAGTATATATTTTTCAAAAGGAATTTAAGATCATTTTAACCAACTAAAAAAAAATAACTCTATTGTGATTCCATCAAAAATTACATTAAATTTATAATATAATTTAGAGAGAATTGACAATTTCATGTATTAATCTTCCTATCAAAAGCCTGGAATGTCATTCTATTATTCAGGTTTTACTTTACATTACTGAGTAAGATTGAGTAGTCTTCTATATATAGTGTAATACTTCATAATACTTGATTTTAGTTCTACTTCATTATTCAATGTTTGCTTTTATGTCATTTTATTGTTATCATGGTTTTCCACTTCTATATTTTGGTGATTTATTCAATAGCCCACAAATTGTCCGCCCCCTGCTTTGGGGAATTCTGCTTCTTACTGATAGATTAACTTGTATTAACCTAACTTGGCCTTTTAAGAGTAAGTATAAAAGCTGTGTAAGAAATACCAAAAACAGTTCTTTGAAGGTAATAGAGTACAATTAAGAAAGCCAGAATTTTACAGGGCAGAGATCCGAGAGAGAAGACAAAAGTGCTGAAAATATCCAGATATTTTTCTGCCACTTCTCTTTCCATGTATTTGTTTATTAATAATAGTAGGAGACTTAGTAAACAAGCATAAACAGCTCAAAACTTATGGTGGTCTTAAGGGGCCCGGGGGACAAATAATTGCAATTCAAGTTTCTATAAAGTTCTCTGATGTTGGAGGAGAAAGACCCTGTAGAAAAGGGAACTGCAAAAAAAATAAGCCTAACATTCTGTGTTCCTTTTCTCTTTGAAGCATATTCATTTCTTAAAGTCATGGAACAAAGGCTAAGAAACTGAGGGAACATATGTTTGTGGTCCAAACTAGGTATCAGCAGTCTACAACCCACAGGTTAAATTCAGACCAACACCTGTTAATGTAAATAAATTTTTATTGGACCCTTATTCATTTTATTGAAATACTTATTCATTTATGTTTCTCTATGGATACTTTTGTGCTTCAAAGGCAGAACTGAGTAGTAATGATATAGACCATATGACCAGAAAAGCGTAAAATATTTACTCTTTGGCTGCTCACAGAAAAAGTTTGCTGACCCCTAGTATTGACCAGACACTTTTAATTATAAAAGGGAGTTTCTTGATACTTATGCTAGGAAAAGAAGCATAAACTAAGATTGCCCTAAACAAAAGCCAATAGGAAATTGGCTAACTTTCATAAAGACTAAAATATCCCATCCCTATTTTTACAAGGAAAAGTTGGTACTACTTCTAGCTGCATTTTAGGAATAAAGTAGAAAGCCTATAAGGGAAGACAGGATCTTGCACAGACTCCACAATTTTCAAACACAATGCTGGCATTAAATAAATTGTGTCCAGGATTATCAGGAGATTGCATAGAAATAACAAGTTCAAGAGAAAAAAATCAGAGAATGAAACAAACTCAGAAATAATAGAGATATTAGAGTTTCAAACAAGCATTTTTAAATTACTGTGGTTAGTATGCTCAATAGAAGATGGGGAAAAATACAGATTTGTATCAAAAAACTAGAATCTATAAAAATAGAGAATCTTTGGAAATTCTAAATCTGAGAAATACAGTACCTTAAACTAAACATTTAATAGACGGTTTTAAAAGAATAGTGAACAAAAGACCAGTAAAGTAGAAAATGGTATAGAAATAAATATTTAGGCAGATACAGAGAATAAAAGTTTCAATGGTCTGCCATTCACATAATTGGATTTACATTCCAAGAGAGAAATAAAAGGGTAGAACAAAGAAATATTGGCTATGAACTTTTCAAATCTGATCAAAATCAAGACATATTTTAAGTGCTTATTTGACTTAAAATTGTGTTTAAGTTAAATTATAACTGTTGCTTTTGCTTAAAATATCTTCCTCCTAAGAGCAGTCTTAAATATTTAACTAAACTACCTCTTTTTTCTGTTCTATCTGCTAGGGCCCTTATCAACAACACTATTTTATCTTGCCTGCTTATTAAGGCTCAATTCAAATACTGGAGTGAGGTGGAAGCGACCTGGAGAGAGGTGCAAAACACTGTATTCCTGGTCTAAGAGACAATAGTCAAGTTTTCAGCTCCACATCACTCTAATATTCAGGGGCACAGAGAACTCAACGTGCCAGGATTTTGGTATCACAGTTCCTCCAGCTGGTCCTCCATGAAGCCCTCCAGGAGAAAATATGCAGCCTCTCCCCTTGTAGGGGATGAAATTTATTTATATATGTAGGCCAGGTTCTCTCTGGAATCCATCTAAACTTCCTCACCCTAAAGATCCCCCCACTTGTCCCAGAGTGACATCAAGCTCAGTGGGGAAAATAACGGTACCAACTCTCTCCTCTAGGACTCCAGTTAAGCCTGAGGCCTTGTTACCAGCCTCTAAGCCTCAGTGTAACATGTGTATGACAGACAAGAGATAGAGTTATTGTGTGGCAATTAGGATAACGACAGCAAGGCGATAAGTATTTAAGTTGCCATCTTTTCCTACTTTCCTAATCTTGCCTATTTCAAAATATATTCCCTCAAATAGGCTTATTACTCCAGAAACTTTTTTTCAACAAATATAACTCTGAAGGAAATTGCATGCAACTGAAATAAAAGCCCAAAATAGACTCTTATTCTTATCTGGCAGTAAAGCAAACAGATCATTAGTGAAAACACCACTATAATAACTTTTCTTTTCATACACCGAATAGTTTTGTGCAGAACATAATTTTACTGGTAGTATCTCCTTTTATATGTACTCTATAAAATCTATTGTAGAATCTATGCCAAAATAATTATGTTTATGCATTCTAAATTCAATAGAAAGTCATAAAAATAGAATCATTTTTTCTGTTTAGCCATATATTTGTCAATAGATTTTTCCATATTTTTCAAGAGTTCACAGATAGCTATGAATTTCTGACCCAAATGACCTGGCCAGATAGGTATAACATTTAACATCATGTGGAAGACTTTACAGAGATATGTTCAATATTCTCTAAATAAGAAATTTTCTTTTCCCCTAATGATTATATCATAAATAGAAAATAAAACTTTAGGAGTCTAGAGTTCTCCAAGTGCTAAATATATTGAATTACTAAGCTACAATTTTTTTTCTTGTTTTCTGGATTTCAAACGACATTGCGCTGGCAGCAAACTGACCTGAACCAAATTAACACTGAACCATGAAGAAAAATGAAGCTGACACTTGGCCCAGGGGATCTTTTAAAAGGACGATAGTTTCTGTCTCCATTTCTAAACTTATTCCATTTTCAGAAGATAAAATGGATCTTCAATTTCTCATTAGTAAAAAGGAGATTAGATTTAGGAAAATTCAAATGCTTGTGAAGAGAAATGTTAATTATAATTATCCATATTTATACAATAAAGATCATAAGGAAGCCTCAAAGTACTATGATTAAAAGCTGTTATTCTTTTAATTTAGCCATACAAAATTTAAATACAAGGTGGCAGGTGATAATCTGAGACATATCCATACTTGTGGGCAGTATCATTAGTGGGAGTTCCAACACTGCTTATTCACGATTGCTCAGTCATGAGGAAATATCACAGACTTGCCACCAACCATTGAATTAATTATGACCAGTTCCAATGTTAAAAGAAGCTCTGAGAAATACTTCAAGAACCTAATTACACAAATGAAAATATGGAAGACTAAAGAGATTAAACTATTTACTTATACTCACATGGTAGAATTGAAAGAGATCCCGGGTTTCCAGATTTCTACTGATACGAATTCTTATGCCCATTTAGTGACCAGATAGTAACTAGTTAATTCAGTAGAAACATAGAAATAGCTAGGGTCTTCTCATATTTGATATATATATACATATATATGTATATATATGTATATAAGAGAATACATATGAGAATGTATATAAAATCCCACTCACTTTTAAGATAGAGAAGATAACTAATATTATCTGCAGGAGAAAGTGGAAAGCATTATTGAGAACTGTGGGGGATTTGAGAAACAAGAAATTTGCTGGGTGAAAATAATGAATTTATTCTTTGACATGTTAAGTATTAGGTGTCAACAGAACAGCATTTACTCTAGTGCACTGTGGGGAAGAAAAACAAATATATCTCAATGTGTTAAAAGCAATGGATCTGACATGTTACAAGGTCTTTTGAATGAATTAACTCATTCCCTTACACAAAATGAAAGCTAGAAATCTGTCAGTAAACCTCAAAAATAGTGATAATATTGTGATATTGAGAGATGAAATGTAAGGTAGTTGTTAGGTGAGCACAAATTCTTACTCATTAAGAAAAAGTGTATTTTAAAAAGTAGATTGAAGATCAGTTCTAAATAATCATAACAACTCTAATACCATTTGAATTCTATAAATTTCTAAATGGATTTGACTTTGTAAGGGAGCTTTGACATATGCAGCAACAATACAGTAAGCAATTGTCAAAGAAGTTATAAGCTATGAGTTGGAATTTTCATAATTATTGTGAAACAGGAAACAATTTTCCTACTAAACGATAGAGTAGATATAGTTTTGAAAAGAAGTCTCTAAACAATTTATGATTTCAAAGCATTTGTCTGTCAGAAAACGTGGTGAGCTAATTTTCCCCTTTATGACCAAAGAATGTTAAAATATGGCTGACATAATAACTTCAATCTTGAGTCATATAAATTTTTTGCCTTAAAATTTTGATTTCTTTTGACTTCATGTGATTTTAAATGATTTGAAATAAATAGATTTCAGGGACATTTAGAAATTGACTATTTTTTTCCAAAGTTAATTTACAAATCTGTAAGCGATTATTTTAAAACTGACTTTATATTACTACAATAGGTCCAGTGAAAGGTACAGAGACATATTAGACATTATCCTGGCTCTCATGAAGTTTACATTCTCATTGGGAAGGCAGGATTTACCAAATTAGTAGTATATATTTACTATATTTACTAAGTCACAAAAAGAGTTCTTAAGTAATAGACTAAATTGAAAAAAAATAACCTAGGATCAGCATATCTAAAAATCTCATAAACCAGACAGTAATTTAAATCTAAAATGAAAGGCAATATAAAGATATTATAAATTTTTGGGTAGATAATGGAAATATTTTTTCCCTTTCCATTATCTATCAAGAGAAAATTAGTTTGGGAAAAAATTAAACTCGCAATAATATGTTAAAAGAATTAAGGAAGGGAAAAAAATAGAGGTATGGAGACTGTTAAGAAGCTGTTACTATAACCCAAAAATGAAAACAATTAGTCCCTTAATTATTTTTCTGGTTGTGAGAGCTAAGAGGAGATTTGTATGTTAATGATTTGTAGTGTATAATTTACCTAGTTTCATTCATGTGAGATGTACAGTTACAATAATATGTAGTCAAAGGTGATTTTAAAACTTTTGTCTAGCATACTAAAAGGGTGACAGTGACAAATAGATTTGGGAAAATTAAGGAGGAATATCTATGTCACTGAAAGCAATTTTAGATTTAGACTATGAGGAAATGGCTAATATTAACCATTACAGCATGAAACAATGATTACCTACTGTGAGGCATTTGAATGAATAAATTAGCAACTTTAGACACTTGTTTGCATCTTCCCAGAGAAACGAAATCCTGCTGAGCATCCATTTACCATCACAGCAAGAAAATCAAGAAGAGCAGACTGTTTAAGTCTAAAAATTTTGTGTGGCTTGCATCTCACAAGGCACACTGAATAAGAAGTAAATGTGTAGCCACAATAAATGTTACAATATAATAGTATTTTCACTCCATTTCTTCACATTTTATAAGAACTCCAGTCATGTCTATCAATTTCCACAGTTTTGCAAGTTCCTAGGTCTTTTACTTGTGCTCCA
>NW_011888792.1:16502908-16530888 GCF_000151845.1 Pteropus vampyrus
GAATGCTCCAAAGAATTTCAGAAGATGGTTAATCTATGTTTTATAGATAACAATAAAGTCTTTGACTGCATGGATCATAAAAAGCTTTGGGTTTCTCTGAAGGAAATGAATGTGTCTCAGCACTTGATTGTACTGCTGTGTAACCTGTATTGTTACACAATATGGACAGGGAACTACTGTCAGAACAAAATATGGAGAGACAGAATGGTTAAGCATCAGTGTCAGACAAGATGCATTTTCTCTCCCTATTTATTTAATCTGTATGCAGAACATATATCATATGAAAAACTGGGCTAGACTCAGAGGAAGGAGGAGTGAAAAGTGGTGGAAGAAATAGTAATAACTTAAGATATGCAAATGATACCATATTAGTGGCAGAAAGTAGCAATGATTTGAAACAACTTCTGATGAAAGTGAAAGAATAAAGTGCTAAAGCAAGACTGCATTTGAACATCAAGAAGACAAAAATCATACAAAAGAGAGACACAACTTTAACATAGACAATGAAGACATTAAAATTTTTAAAGGTTTTGCTTACCTTGGTTCAGTTATCAATTCAAGTGGATTCTGCAGCTGACAAATCAAGAGAAAGTTGATATTCAAAAGGACAGCAAGAGAAAGTTGAGACTCAAAAGGACAGCAATGGAAAAATTAGGAATGATTAGGAATGAAGATGTCATTAGAGAGCAAGGCTAAGATCATCCACACCCTCGTAGTCTGAAGTACTGTATAGGGATGCAAGAGTTGGACAGTGAAAAAGGCTGATAGAAAAAAAAATGGTTCACTTGAAATATGACATTGGAGGATAGCTCTGTGGATAACTTGGACAAGATGAACAAGTGGATCTAGAGCAAAGTAAGCCTGGAAAATTACTGGAGGCAAATATGCCTAAATTGAAGGAGTCCTAATAAATCACATCATGACAAGGCAAAGTTATTTGGAAAATATGATAATGCTGGGAAAAATAGAAAGCAGAAGGAAAAGAGAAAGACTAAATATGACACGAGTTGACTCCATAAAAGAAGCCATAAGCATGAGTCTACAGGAGCTGAGCAGTGCTGTTGAGGATAGGACTTTGTGGGTATAACTCATTCATAGGGTCACCAGGAGTCAGAGCTGACTCAACAGCATGTAACACACACAATATATATCTTGCTCATTTTTCATTGTCAATACTCTAAGGCACATTCCAGAAGAAATGATATTCCAGTTGAATTTTTGTCAATGATGAGTGTAACAAATGAGGTATGTCTGCTCTTAAGTGTTCATTTTCAACAGATATCCTTTGTCATTCAGCTAGTAAGGAGAAGGAATCTTGTTCCTGCTTACAACAGCTTTCCAAAAGTTTCTGATAATTCCTAATCCCACTGTAATTGATAATTACAGTTGTCAATTAACCATAAAGTAATATCAATATGAGTAATATCAAATTGATATTTGTGAAAGGGAGAACCTTCAAGAAAACAAAGGAAAAGTTTAATACTCCATAAGCCCAAATATTTGAATTAACAGAATGAAAATCCTAATTCTGGAAAAGGAATTTCAGATTGATCAATATCAAATAAAAATTATTAGAAGAATTAAGTTCTCAAAAATTCAAGTCTTCATAAAAGTGTATGTACAATATACCTAAAAATATAAACCAGTTCACTTTGCGATATTGTAATTTTTTAATATTTATGTGTAAACAGTTTAAAATGGAAATTTGCCTGTTTTTAAGGAGTTATTGCCACCCCTGTGTCAGAGAATATAATACCTAAACCCGATCTTCATTCTGTACCCATTCCTTCTTGTCTTTCCTAAGGCCAATCTTTAAGAGAAAAGAGAGGCTGATATAAATGGATACATAGGATTTCTTCTACATGTTTCTGAGGCCTTCTTTAATTCCTCAATATCCCTAGAACTCATATCACTATAAATTAAAGATTTAAAAAAACATATTATACTTTGAAAGTATAACCCAAATGCCATATATAAAATGCCTATTGTACTTTAGGTAGACATTATATCTAGGTATTACATTTTGCTTTTATTTTTGATCATTTACATTTATTTTGTATTTATTTCTTTAAACAAGAAGGTGGACAGATTTCCATAAAAATAATGAAATGTTACCTATGTTACTTGGTGAGGAAAACTTTCCCTGAATCTAGTGAATAAACTCAGATTTATTTTCTGCCTTAAATGCTTACCATATTTTCCTTCATGAACCCACGAGATTCCTATATCCAGGTGCAGTAATTTAGCCTGCTGCTTAGCTTAAGAGCTGTAGTGAAGCTAGGATTTTTACCTTTCATCGCACTTCTGGTGTCGGTTCATTTCTCATCTTCCTATATGCCCCATAGAGCTGATCTCAGTACAGAAACCCCTTTGAAGTCACTTGGAACTTTGTGCTCTGATGAGGCCTGAAGGACGTGCAAAGTAAGAAACATGGCCATGCTTGCAAAAAAGGTGAAAATTCAATCAGCTTTACTAATGTGTTTCTTATACCTCAAGGCATATCTATGTGTGTGTGTGTGTGTGTGTGTGTGTGTGTGTGTGTGTGTGTGTGTGTGTGTGTATCTGCAACAAATACCAGAGCAAAGCAAATTGTAATTCTGCAAAAACATAACGCTTATATGGATATGCCTACTACACTTAAGCCAAATTATTTCACATGTGGAAAAATAGATTAAGCAAATTAGTGAAAAAAAAATGTCTTCAGAGGCTCATATAGAAAGCATTTACTAGCACCATAACATCTAAACCAATATTTAATACACATATATTCCTTTTAACATAGGGCACTTTGAGACAGATTTTGAAGCAAAAACACAGTTAATGGTTGTGATACTCTGATGTCCTCGACTATATAGCCCAAATCTCAAAATTACATCAAATATAATGCCCATTTTCAATGTAAGCATTCTCCAGTGTGCCAGAAAATGAGCAGTAAATGAGTGTGCAGTTTTGGAGTTGGGGTGCAAACCCCACTTCTGCTTTGTGGACCTGCATTGCCAGTTGGCCTCTGCCCATAGTGGGAGCCAGAAAGAAAATGCAATGCTGGAGGCCGTTTGCATCCTTTGAGCTTTCTGCCTACTTTCCGTCGTGCCTGTCAGCTCATCCCAGCCCGCTTTTTTACAGTTAGCACACAATTTATTCTAGTAGCTCCAGCAATTGAACTTTTCATTTCTCTCACTACTTGAAGAATCAACCCCATCACAGACCGTGAGAGACAATAGCACCTATTGGTCAGTGCCCGCTCCTGCAATGCGATTTTCAACTTTATTGAAGTCCCTTCCTCAAGCTACTAAACTGAAATAAGTTCAATTGCTTTCCTTTGATTAGCCAGCTCTAAGGATGGTAGCTGTTGCCTGCAATTGCTATCTCTATGGCCTCTTAAAACAGATTTTTACATTAAATTCTCTCATGTTAAAATGTTTAATTTAGTTGCTGTTTTCTGACTTGACTCAGAATGGAACACATATTTAGTTTAACCCACAGATATTTAGGGATTTTATAAAGGCAATCAGATACTTGGAGTCTAAAGAAACTTCTGAGTGCAAACAGACAAACCAGGCATGTAGGCATTCTAGATATTCCACTAAATGTAATCATAATTGCAATTCTGAGTAGTAATATTAACAATTAGACCCAGAATTCTTCCTAGTATTGACCTCACATACCTGGAGGCCAAGAATTACTGCTCTTTCTCCCCTCCCCCACCCTCTCCCTCATTGTCAGGTTATAATATTGGGAATTAAACTCTTAACACAGCTTTAAACAGAGGTAGTAATGTGAGAATTGCTGACATGCTACTGATCTTTCTAAAGTGCACATCTGATTATATCTCTCTTCTGTTTTAAACCATTCAATGGTTGCCTAATTATATCAAATAAAGTTCAGACTTAGATAATAGGTTTCTCTGAGAAACCCCAAAGAGTGAAGAGGTGCTTCTTGAATGAATAGTTCTAGAAACTTTACTAATTTACTGATATCATAACACTCTAACATTACAATTACTTGTATGCCTGTATGTATTACCTTTTAGATTATAAATTCTATGAAATTAGACACTATGTTGTGTTCACCATTACCAGTGATGAGTCATTTTCTAGCCCACAAGATAACCTCAATAAATGTATACCTAATTTCTACTATATATACACACAAAGAAATGAGAGGTAGTAGTACTAGAAAGAGTTCTTATTGTACTGGGTGAGCACCTCAGTTGTTAGGATGATTCACACTGCATCTTTAAGTGAGATAATTGGGAAGCAAGGAGGTATTATTTTATCCTCAGGAAAAGCAAGTTTACTCTTACACAAGTAACAGAGAGGTCTAAAGTAAGAGAAATATGTGATTCTTGTATACATAATTTAGGGCCATTGTCCTATAGGTATTTCCTTGTGGTACTCACACTCATATGTAGCAGTTTGACATGTTGGTGGACTACTTGGAAAAGTTCAATTAAAATAATTTTTAAAAATACTTTTAAAAAGACTTTTTATGTCATAATAAGGGAGATATTTATTTTTTCTAGCTCACAGTGTCTTGTTTGAAAAGGTTTATGAACCATATAAAGTAGAGGATGATTTCTAATATTGTCTCTGGTATCTTGTAGGCCAAAGATTTTTAAAATATTTAAAATCAGGATAGAATCAAAGGCATCTCAAACATGTTCCTCTTGATTAAACTTGATATTGCTCATAAACTCAGTAGTTCCATAAAATGTCATTCAATACAGAGAAATATTTAGTTCAAAAATATATGGTCGACATTCCTCTATATTAATCTATCAACTTTCCCTAGATTATAGTGATTTCACTCATTTGCAAGATTTTAAAAAGCACTAATAGACTGGAGAATCCTTTGAGAATCTGGTGAAAATTAACCAGCTCTCTCCTGGAAATGTGCATACACATATACGTTATTTATTATTTATCATTTTGAGTTGCTCAGAGATCATCTAAAACCATCCATGGGCTCAAAGACTTCAGAGTCATATGTGAATAGTTGAAAATTCTAAATTTTACCTCAAAACTAATGCCTATGTAGATAACCCACAGCCACTTCATTCTAGCACGACTAGAATGTAATTCTTTATCTTCTGTTCATACCTACGTATTTAAGTTAATTTCCAGTCTCAGTGAGTTATAACCACTATGCACCCAGTTTTGTAATCCAGAAACATGAAAGTTATACTTTGATGGTTTTCTTTCAGTGCCCACACCCAATCAATTAAAAAGTCATGTTGATTCTATACACTTACTCTCAAATATGACTTGCTCTTTTATGCTCTTATCAATACCATACTCATTTTCTCCTATTCGAACTCCCCATCTCTAGCATTGTCCCCTCAAATCAATTCTTCATATAGCAGTCAAATTTAGCATTCTAAAATACAAAACTGATGATGAGTGCACAATTTCGAACCCATCAAAAGCTAATCATTGCATTCAGGATGAGACTAAACACTTTAAGGTGGTTTAAAGACCTGTTATAGCCTCATTTCTTGAAAAATTTCCACAATCACTGTAAGCCCCTGCCACAGTGCCCAAATCTCAGATGTTCCCCCAGCTTGTGGGCCCTTGTTTAGAATTACTTATGTGGAGTCACTTAGAAAATGCTGTTTACATAGGAAAAACCTCTTCATTTTAAGAGAAAAGTACAGAACAACCATCAGGAGATCTGGGTTCTAATCTTAAATTTGACAACTGGGGAAAGTTACATAACTTGTCTGGGCCACATGTTCTCTGGTAGAAACGAGTGGGGTTGCTCCTTCATCTTTAGCAGTTAACAATTTCCTTTTGTAGCTCTTTCCTCAGAGATACAAATTTAGCCAAGTTAATGTATTGTCATATAGTGGATTTATTTCAATGAGATTTACTAAAAATATTTAGTTTGTGAAAAAGAAAAGGGAAGACCATAATGACTGCTTTGCCAGGTTTGAAGATTATAATTTTATTTTTATTGATTTTCTAATAAAGATAAAATATTTATTTTAAGATTTTAATATATTTGTATATTTTGTGATCTGTGAAAATATTTAACTTTCATTTAGTTTATATTTTGTATTATTATTAGTTTTTATTATTTACATCATTTTATATATTATTAATTTTTATTTTATATCATCATTAGTTTTTATTTATACCCTGCATATTTTTAGGTGGCACCTGTAACATCTTTTAGAATTAATGCAACATGAAGGTAAATGAGAAGAAAAAAGAAACAACAAATTAAGAAAAATGTATTTTAGGAGAAAATAAGATAATCTAATTATTATAATTGGATAAAGAATTTTATCTGTAAGTTTTGTACTAGCTAACGTAAACAGGAAAATGTTTTTAGACATGTTTTTGTCATCAATGTTAAAGCTTGGATCGGTTAATTTTTTCATTTGACTCCACCTGCACTCCATGTACTGTCTCAATCTGTTCTTTACTCATCTTTGGTCTGAAATAGAATTATGTGAAATATTAAACAATATGAATATTTTAAAAGGACCAATCAAACCTAGAAATGATTCACTGCCAAAATTTAAAATAGCTAGAACCTACTGAAAGAGAATATTCCTTGCGACGAAATAAGAACCTAGGAGGAAAGCAGAATTTAAATAGTGGATGTTAATTATCAAATGAGTGTCAAATGTCTAGACCAGATGTCACAGTCCAACAGAGTGATTGCTTAAAAATATAATATGCAGTCACATTGTTACATTTCCTAATCCATCCACGACCTCCCACTGTCACAGGATGTTCTTAGCATGATAAATCACACTCTTCATCATCTAACTCTCCTTGCTATCCAGTCTCATTTCTTGTTATTCCTCAGTTTAAAATTCTAAGACTCTACACTCAGAACATTTTTCAGTATCTAAAATTGCTCTCCTAGAGTGATATATATATCTATAGAGATGTAGATAGAGATATAGATATATAGATATAGCTTCCTAGATTTTCTAAATGCCCGTTACTGTCCATGGGATACTTGCCCCATATCTCACCTCTGTATCTATCATTCATTCTTCAGGTCTCAGTTTGGTATAACCTCCAAACTGGTGTTACTTGATTATCAGTACTTGAGGAATACATATTTTTCTCAATGCAGTGGACCTATCTACTAAAATAAGAATAAAGTCACCAGTAGTTAAGCTTGTGAAAAAAAGTTGCTTCCTACAGCATTGCCTTCAGCCACCAAATTTTTTTTTTTCTTTTTTAAGGTGGGACGCCCGTTCATGGAGAAATTGTTTGATAAATTTCATTATATTAGTGCTATGAAATATCAACTGCCTTTAACAAAAAATTTTTAAGGACTATGGCAGTTGACTTGGAAGTATTTCATGAGATATTGTTGGGTGAAAAAAACAAGATTCAGAGAAATTTCCATTATCAAGTATTTTTAAAGCAATGACCAAAACCAGTGCATATGTGTGTGTGTGTGTGTGTGTGTGTGTGTGTGTGTGTTAAATACATACATACATTCATACATACATGCATACATACATAAGGATATTTATTAAAAATATCTATGTTACTTATGTTATTAAATAAGTATATATAGTATGTATGTATGTGAAGAGGAGGAAGTGGTTATGTTTATTAAATAAGAATGGTGAAGAATGAATAGGAAGCATATTTTCTAGGTTGGCAACTTAACTTTAACAGAAGCAGATAAGTAAGAATAGAGGTTGGAAGGAGAGGAGCCAAACAATAAATAAACAAAGACAAAGATTGTCCCCAAAGAGTATGTTTAATATAATCATATTTATTCCTTGTTCATAAATACTTTTTGTGCATTCTTATATGTATAAAAACACTTTTTAAAAATAAATACACTAATGTCTGTCAGCCATATGAACCAATGCCTAAGTATGTTACCATGGAGTTAATAACATGTTTGGCCCTGATTACCCCAAGTAGGTCTAAGCAATGATCACTGACATTTGTCTTCCAAAATCCTCAGAGACAGGAAAACAATCTCAGCCCTACCTGATTTCCTTCACAGTATCCAGTAAATTCAAACATTGTTGAGGATATGAAAGTTTTGCAGAGAGCTGGATGGTGTTCATGGACTTGATGCTTAGACTGCAGAGAAAAAGAAAAGGGAGAGGAAAGAGACTTGAGGGGCCAAGTGAATGTTATCTGTGTTGAGCACTAGACCTGGTGTCTAAATAAATAAATAAATAAATAAGACAGCTTTTCAGAATTAGGGGCTCTTAAAGATCAAATAAAAGTAGCAAAAGAATATTGGCATATTACCCATTTTGAATTGTGTTTTTTTGCATCAAGCTATTTGCTTTAATCTGTGGTACTAATCCGGTACCCGTTTTCACTCTATTATTTATGTTATTAGTAACATTTAAATCCAGATATCAACTGCATATGTCTACTTTATACTAGATAAGAACATAGGTTGTGTTTGTTTGTTTTTAATATAGGATATGACTACACCTATGAGACACAGAGAAGAAAGTGATTTATGCTGGAGGTGGCAAAAAGTGTTACATATGGCTTCATAGAATAAATATTTGAGCAGAGCACGATAGGAAGTAAAAGCAGCGAAAATAGAGGGTCAATATATATATGTTTCTGCCCAGGAAGGGAGAGACCACTTATCTCCAATGTGCAGCAGAGGGCCTCATGAATAACAGCTTTTGAGAAATGTCTGTTGAATAGATAATTGAGTGAATGACTGCATACATAGATCAAGATAACATTCTAGTAATTCATAATGTAGTATTTAGCCCAATCATACAAATTATTAGCAGGTATTGATTGTAACATAATGAATGATACATGAAAAAAAGAATAAGAAAGTGATCAGTCCTTTTTACAATCGCTCTACTAATTTCTTTTAGCCAAAACTGATGTAAGGAGGAGTGCAGCAAAAGAGACTGGAAAAGAAGTTTGGGGTCGCTTAAAGACTTCAAAAGCCATTCTAAAAATTTTTACTTCATATTTTAGAAAGGTAACACAGGTGCAATGGAACTTTTTTTAAAATAGTGGATTGCTATCAAGACTTGCTGTTTTAGAACAGCAGTTAAGAATATTTATCAGATGAAGAATACAGGTGGCAAAGAGATTGAATAAATTATTGAAATAATACAGAAGTGGGATGATAAGGTTGTGAATCGAGGAATCAACAGTGTAATTAGGCCAGAAAAGACAAATGTGAGAGATAACTTGGAAGATCCTATAAAAGGTTTATAATAGAGAAGGAGTAAATTTGATTATCATCTATTTACTTTATTATTGGGTAACTTTGAAATGTTACCAAGACATCCAGATGCATGTGACTAATAAAAAAATGGAAATGCAGGCAGAGATTTTAAGCAAAGAGGTATGTGCTAGAGAGACAGACGTGAAGTTATAAAAAATATAGGTAATAATTTCAATTATGTAAGAGAATAAGATCACCCATGGAGAAAAAGCTTAGCACACACAAGTCTACAAACAAATAAGGTAACCTGAACTCCCTGACAGGGCTCCTTAGAAATTTTCACCTTGTACTTCATCAGGGTTCTACCATGTTGTTTTATTTATTTCAAGTCTTAGAAAAAGAACACATTAGTATCAGTGTAAAAATTAATAAAGCAAAATCTCATTTAAATTGGAGTCAAGGGGCTAGAAGAGAGAACTCTCACACACTGTCAGTCAATACACACCACTGACCCCAGTAGAAAGAGTGGTACCTTGCATCTCTGACAGGAAGTGATACCACTTTACTACCTCATCAAGAGGAAGAAAAGATTCCTCCTTGCCCAATAACAGCTCATCAATGGGAGACTGCCATAAGTCAGCCAATGAAAAGTCACTATACTTGGAACTTTGAATTTCCTCCAATGGACTCTTCTTTCATTTACAACAGCCCTTCCCAAGTCATAAAAGGATTCTTCTCTGTTATTTCTTTGGACCTGAATGTGTTTTCTAATTAATCCCATTAAACTGTGTACCTTGAATTATAATTCTTTGTTGTTCCCAAATAAACTCATTTCGAAGAAATATCTACCTATTTGTTAAGGTCAATTCTATCTCTCTATCATCTATCTATCTCTATCTATTTTTTAAATTTTATTTTATTAGTTTCAAGTATATAGTACATTGTTTAAACATTTATATAGTTTATAATACGATCCCTCTTATTGCTCTCCACCTAGCCATTGCATCTATCTATCTTTAAGTCACTTGATATTTGGTAAAAAAAAAAAAATAAAATGAAAGCTACAGTTTGTTCCTGAAATAAAAAAAATAAATTCCCTAACTGGCAACAATTATTACTCCTTTGCTCTGCTGTGTCCTTGCTGTTTTGTGACTTGATTCTAATTAACTAAATTTTAACTACAAATTTTCACAAACTACAATCCTACAGAAGTGCAGAATAAAATTAAAAGAATGAAGAATATGTTTTAATATTAAGCATATTAAGATACAGATTGCCATATAAGGTTATCTACATTTTTATAAGCTTAAGATTGGATTATAAGACATTTTAAATTTATTTTAGAGGCATTTGCAAGATATGGTGCATAAAAATTTTATAATGATTTGAATTACCTTCAGGAAAATGCCTCATTAAGAAGCTTTATAGATACGGAATGAAGAGTATAAGTCCTATGCTCCCATTATGTTTTTAGTCTCTTGTCAGTTTTTGTTTTGATCAAGTACAAGATGGACAGCGAGAAGCGAACAGTCTGCACTCTGAAGAATTAATTGCAATATAGTTGAAGAAAAAGGGAATCAGAAAAGATGCCATTACACTTAGAAAATACTTATACATGGCCTTTGGCCTAAATATAAAGAGGGATGATATGTCAACCTCTGACTTAAAAATATTCCTGCCAGTTACCTCTACCTTTTCACAGTCATTTCAGGACATTGATTAAATTTAATTCTACATATTCTTACATTGTTTAGAATTTTTATTTTATTTATTTATTTATTTATTTATTTATTTTACTTTAGGAGTTATGTCATCTGTTAGGAGTTTAGCTGAGTTGAGAGAGAGAGAGAGAGACAGAGAGAGAGAGACAGAGAGAGAGAGACAGAGAGAGCGAGTGAGCGCACACAGAGCTGTCAGGTGTCAGAGTAACCAATTAAAGCAACAAGCCAAAAAAGGAAGGAGTTAGGCCTTAAATCACTACTTATTGCAATGGTATAAGCCGGAGTCTAAACTAGAGAAAATGTCACTCCCTGGTTCCATTTTCCCCATGGGATGGGGCACCAGTCTAGGGTGAGATGGAGCAGTATCAGACATGAGCCTTGTCCCACTGTTGAGGGACCTCTAACAAAAGGCTCTGGTGATTTTAAGGACTGAGAGAGGAGGGGGACGTGAGGAGGAAGACTAGGAGTGGAGAAGTACTGGGTACGGAATAAGAAGTGGGGAAAAGTATCTTCAAGTTTCTCCCCTTCGCCCCTCTAGGGAATACTCAGCCGGGGCACCTGAAGAACACCCCTGCCAAGGGGCTTCAGACAAACAGGGGGCTGTGCACACAGGCTGGTGTGGGGAGGGCAGCTTCCTGTGAACCCTGTCGGGTAGAGCCTTTTAGATGCCTATGATGAGAACTGAAAATCACACAGAGGTTTCTAATCAGGAGCCAGACTCCTCATCATCTCTGCTTCCTAGAAGAATAATAAAAAAATCATTCTTTGATTTCTTTGGTATGAAACCAAAGGGCTATAACTGGGCCATAGTTTTAATATATGTTGAACCGAGTCCAACACATTGACTATTAGGTTGCACCTTTTCTTGAACACTAAAGATTATACATTGTAAATAGTATATTAAATTTTCAGATATGACATGCAAATGCTAAGGTCTCTTTTTATATCAATCAAGGTTAATCAATAAACAATTACAGTGTAGCTACCTTATCTATTCTTTTTTTTTTTTTTTAAGTTTTGTGTTTCCCATTTTTTTCCAAGGGAAAAGTCAACTTCAAATAGAGTCTAAAAACTCCTATTTTTATATACACTTAAGGCATGATATCAATCTGTGGACAACTTATATTATTGATTAGCAGTCTATTATTCAATTAAAGAAACTTGAGTAAGGACAAGAGAGACTGCAAAAATGGTTGGATTGCTGACTTGTGTTGTCACATTTCCATGATTAATCTTTTTAGGCTTTCCCATGACAGTATTTACAATATGGCTTTAAGTTCTAAGTAGGAGAATTGCACAATGGCATCACAAAACTGGAGCAAATATGGCATATTTTCTGTATCTTTGTTGTTGCTTTGTATTTTCTTTCATTCTGTTAAAAGATAAACAACTATATTACAAAGTTTAAATGTTTATTTGAGCAAAAATCAACTTAAATCAGGCAGTGCCAAACTGGAAGTGGTTAGGAGCACTCCACTGACAGAAGCCAAGAAAAAACTTTTGTAAAGAAGAGGCAAAAGCAAAGCAAGAAAACTATTTGATCGGCCACTGCTTAAGTGGTTGCGTTATTTGGGAAAGCCTAGTTGATTGTGACTGGTTGTCCTTAGGTCCCATTTCTTAATCTTGAAGCATTTACAGGCTTAGGTCTTGATTTGCTTACCTAGGCTAAGATATTAGAACTACCAGTCTAATGGCCTCCTTCTTAATTAACAGTCCAAATTAATATTTTTAATTTAAAATTAAATTTTACCTAATTTTTAATTAACTCCTGCTGTCAGTTTACAATCGCTTGAAACATCTTCATCCATCCCTTTATTTATACCCTGTTACTAGGATTTAGATATTTCTAGTAGAATCTCTATAGCTGGATTTTATGTAATTAGCACAATCTCAAAGTCTGGATCTTTTAACAGGAAAATCGATACCTTTAACAACATCATTAATTGATAATGTTGTTTTGCATCCTTCTACACTATTGTTTTTACTACTTTACTTTTTTGTTGTCACTTTGTTTTTTGGATTGTGCCATATTCTCTTTATTCCCTTTTCCTCCCTGACCCATTAATTTGGAAGTTCCACATTTCTTTTCAGTGTCACCAGTGTTTATATTCTGATTTAATTTGAATATTTTAGAAGACAGCATTTAAAGCAAAGGTGTATATGCTAACACTATCGATGAGTGCAATCCCAGGGACCCAAGATTAAGAAAAAAGAAATGACAACACAGAAGGAAAGAGTGGTTGGCTGAGCTGGCCTTGACAAGTGATGGAAGAGAGAATATATCTTCTTCCAAATTTTATTGTCAGAGGTTGCTCCATGAGGTGTCAAATCACCAGCAGACCCATATGTGATGCTGTGCAGGCCTCAAGATGAGGGTTAGAGGCAGGCAGCCCTGATGCAAGGCAAGCCACTGTGACCACATATAGGAGGTATCCAGAGCTACTAGTGCAGTGGTCCTTCTTCCCCTTTCTTCATAACCTCGTACTCCTACCTCATCAGTATGTAGCAGCAGCTGCAGCAAACTGGCTGTACCACCTATGCCATTGTCAGGAATGCTTTGGCAGGAAAACGAGGCAGGTGCACAGACCTGGGGTGGTACTAAAACAAATCGTTACATCTTGCCATCCTAAAACATCCTACTTCGCCAGTTTCACATTTAAATTAAATAATAACTTTGAACTCAACACAAAAATGTTTAACTTCTTCAATATCTTCTTCCATGTTAATAAAAACTTTAGAATATTTTTATTTTTTTCTCTCTATACTCCCCCACCAATCTACTATTTTAGAGAAGACTTTTCTCAATGTCCCTTTTGTTTGCTCAATATCTGTATTACAAATTCCAAGCACATAATTATCCTGATATTAATGTACAGTCCTAATATTAATCCTAACATTAATATTAATTCATAATTTAATTTCATTATTGCCCTAATATTCATTTTTGTTTTCTTCCTACTTCTACATCTCCTATTTTGTTCTGTTTCAGATTTAACTTGTTTGGAGCACTTTCTCAAAGACTTTACTCAAATTGTCTACATGAAGGTATACTCTTTGTGTTTGTGTTATTTCCTTTATCCCACCTACATCTCGGAGATTTTTTGAATCAAGAGTTCACTTTAACTTTTTGAATTTTTAAAAATTATCCTCTCTCTCATTCTTCTTTTAGAACTTCAATTATTCACACATAAGCTCTCTGGATTGGGCTTCGGAACCAGAGCTCCCAATCTCTTTCATTTATTTTTCATAGCATCAGTGGCAAACGGAGTAGGCTGCTCATGGTAGCAATTTGAATACCCTGGCCACTGGACGTCCTTCACAGCTGACCCAGGGCCTGTGGCAAATCAATATTTCAGCATATATATACCCCACCAGCTGCTCAACAATCTTACAAAGTCCAACAATTGGGAAATTCTGCTCTAAAATTCTTTACTCGTGATTTTTAAATATCATGTTTGTTTTTTTTTTTTACATTGGTGACATTTCTTCCTCAACAGTGATCATACTCTTTTTTTGTTTGTATAGTGATTTCTTTTAATTTGCAAATCATATTTTCTGATTTCGGAAGGATTTTGGAGGAGGCACTGACTATACGTTCCTCCCTTTGAATATTATTAATATTTTTCTGGAAATTCTCCTGTTTCTTTCATCACTTCTGCCTCAGCCAATTCCACTTGTCTAGGATTTTTTGGCTTGTTCTTCATCCCTCAAGTTACTTTGATTATGATTAGTACTTTTCTTTTGATTATTCACAACTAGTGTTCCCACAGTGTTTATTCAGGTAGAACTGCTGGCTTCTCTAAAGCAGTGGCAAACCAGCGATTGGAGGGAGCCACATGCTTTTGTTCTGGTTAGTCAGGTAAGCTGTGAACTCTCTGCTGAGACACAGAGAAAAGAGCTCTCCCACCTCTCCGGCTTTTCCTTTGTAGTCAGCACACAGGCAGCTCTTTCCCAGTGGATTCGATCAATTCACTCCAGAGTGTATCCCCACTATACATCAACTAGGCCTGGAGAGCTAGGCGGGCCTCTCTTATGACCATGTTTCGCAAGATCCATGCAAATATCTGCAGCCCCTTGACAGAAGCTTAAAACACACCTATTTTACCTCAACTTTTGTCTCTGATGACAATGATCAGTTTAAGTTTTTCCAATGTAACCTTCTCTCTAGAGCACTGCCATCTTACAGTATTTTATTTCAAGAATTCTTGTACCTAATAACCAATAGTTTCTTTCTCATACAAGGATGATGAACACTCTTACCATAAGTTCAAGGTCTCAAAAGGGAGTCTACATGTAAATAAATGATTGAATTACATTGGGAAATGTATGATAGAAACCTGCATAAGAAACAGAGTAACTAATTTTTTTGTGGATAGGCCAGAGAAATCTCTATTAATAAAATGGCATCGAAACTAGGTTCTAAAAAAAACTAGGATTTTTTAAATATAATTAAATATCAATATTAACAGTGATAATATTAAATGATATATTTTAGATGATAGAAAACCATAATATGTAGATATCGTCTACATAGCAAATAATGTGGCAAATAATATCTGTCTCAGCGAAGGTGTATTTTTTTCATAATGTGCTTTAAAAAGTTACTACATTGCTATTCATTAACTAATATAGTAAATAATTCTAACATTAGTAACCAATTACTATAAAGCTGACTTATTCTCTCTAGATATATGGAAATTTTTATAGTAGTCAGGAATAATCTAAATTTCTCCCTCCACATTTCTATATACACACAATGATAATTATATAAATTATAATAATAAATATACCACTAGATATCTTCCATTCTAATATCCTGACTGATAAAAATTATGAATTGTTCCCATTTCTTAAGCATATTGATAGTTCCTTAAATATTTTAATAACTTTTAATTGTTTGGCCTTGAGTAACTACATTAACTTGGCAAATTTATTCTTATACTGAATAGATCAATGGGTAAATTACAGATTAAATTCACAGAGTATATTTAATTGGTAGTTTCTCCTCTTATCATTTGGTGCTTGATACCTTGTCCATTCTGGAAATGAGAATGTATTCCTGCAAACTTAACAGCTGATCCTATTCCCTCTTTAATACAATTGTTGTTCTGGATAAAGGGGGGAATAACCATAGTAAATATGAATGGGAAGTGACAACAGTGGCATAAGGTGACTTGATTTTGTATGTGTTTATGGACCTATAAAGTCTAGGACGTAGTTTCTTGTGATTTTCATTATTATAGACTAGACAGGGGTGAAATTATCTTTAGTGTTCTGTTTCAGAGCATGAGGCATACTTTACAAGCCATTCTTGTCAGCCTATAATGTAAACTAATCTTCTAATAAGACACTGTGTCCTTCCATATACTTCATTGAAGTGCATAGTGGTTTGAGCATTAGTAGAAAATTATGATCTTTTCCTGAGGTGACCTTTTAACCCAAACAGTCCAAGTTCATCTTTATGTTTTATTGGTATGTATAGTTCAAGGAGTAGAGAGTATTACACAAAGCATTACTGAGCCAGATTTCTATAATAAAATAACAAACAATCTTCATGGTATAGTCTTTGACTGCCTAGAGAGCTAATTTGAATGACTGGGGGTAAGGTAGCATCTACCTCCTTCAGAACACCTGTCTATACTATATAAATACAATAAATAAGATTTTATATTTCCTTTTGTTTTCTTTTTCTTAAAAGTGAGCCCTTTGTGGTTTCTTGAAAACTATGACACTACCCCTCGATGTATGTGACAAGAAAAATAACTTGTACTCATATGTTTTAATTTTGTCCTTTATGTTTTCATTATTTGCAGGAAATGTTGAATGAGTCAACACACACACACACTCACTTTCATGACATTCAAACTTAGCTATATATAGTAACAGAAAATAGGGTACCTAAATGGCATTTAGGAAACATAAAAATTAATTCCTAGATAATGGAATTAAATGTAAACAAGTTTTCCAAAGTGTTTGATGTAGTTTATTCTCTTCAATATTTTAACATATTCTTTTAAGATTTTATGTGAACTATTACTGTTATTTAAAACCCGTTTTCTTAAGTACAGGAACGTTTTCCTGAGCCCTGTCTGTTTTACTAACAGATGCCTAATTAAGAGTTCCTAAGTGATCATCAATTAATTCTTTGGGGCTAATATGTCACAATATATATTAGATGTTTTCTTGATTTGTTGAAGTTTCAATTTCTACTACCAAGAACACAGAGAGCAGCATGAGGGGAAGAAAATGGCAATAATGTGTTCTTAAATAACTATATAAAGCATTTATAAAAAATTTATAGTGACATTGATTGTTTACAGCTCTTTAACTTGAGAGAGATTTTCCCTCCTTAGGCTTTTATATCTGATTAAAAAGAATTCTCCTTCTTGCTCATTGACCTCCATCTCCATGTGGTTGGACTCTTGAATAAATTGCTGAGTGCCGAATAATGATGAACTTACTTCAAAGCAACCTAATTGGTGGAGGTTTTAGTATATCTAACTGATTATAAATAATAAATAGATTATTTTGCTAAAGTAACAGAACTTTTATTCTTATAAAAATGCTGATACATACAGTTGTGAAATAGCTTTGGTTGGTTTAGATTATTCATTCTGTATACATTTGTCCATTTTAGGCAACATCAATGCCCTATTATGGCTGCTCAATGAGTCTCCCACATCATGCTACAGTTGTTTAAGAAATTCATGCAAAAGAAAAAAATACTATCTCTGTACAATCTATGCCAATGAAGCTTTGATAATCAGGCCAATCACCTAATTACAAGTTTGTATTTCTATTCCCACTGAGATGTGCCAATTAAAAGGATTCAACTTTAATTCCAAACAACGTATTATTCCTAATTACCTGATGCATGCACTGCCTGCTTTGAATTTTTAACCCTCTGTGTATATGTGTGTGAGTATCTCTCTCTCTCTCTCTCTCTCTCTCTCTCTATATATATATATACACACACACACATAAACACACACACACACACATGCACACGCACACATACATACATTTAATCCATAAAGTATTGTGAATTACAAAGTATATACATAACTTCAGCTATTGACCATGGTTTTTTTAAAGAAGCTTGTTCCACATGTTCAAAACAAGCTTGTGTCATTATACAGGTAACTTGAATTATAAAAATAATAACCATGGATCATCAGTCCTTCAGGAATTACTCATTCTTCCATGTTAATAAAAAAACACATAAAACTTTGTTTTGGTTCATGATTGATATCATTGCCTGAAGTAAATTAAGTCATTTGAAATACTAACAAGGTGCTTCATGTGTATATTGATTACATTCATTTCTTAGCGTATTGCAAATTAACCCCATCGCTGCAGGAAATATTAGTGTGCTTTATTTGCACAGTAAAAACCGATCGTCAAGTCAAAGTCTAATGGACAACTATAAGAAATCTGTTATATTTTTAAAGTAGTGCGCAATGAAGAACTTCTAGCTTTTCCAATCTCCATTGAATTCAAGGTTTGGTGACTTTTCCCTTTGGCTTAGAGATCCAAAAATGACAATGTTGAAGAAAGGAAAATGGTCAGTGAAAGGAGAGGCCAAGTTTCAACCAAAACATTAATGTCTCTTGGAGACATAGAGTTAAAGTGTAGAAAAAAATGGACTATGAGACAGAGAAGAATTAAGCCCCTAATCAAATGATATTCAGAAGCTAGTTTAAAAGAAATAAAAGAAAAACTGCACCCCTCCTTTTTCCAGCTTTAGACTTCAAAAAAGGAATTTTTGAATATATTACTGTTCAAAAATTGAATATATTACTTTCGAGTGTGCTTAATATCCAAGTGTAATTAAATTTTACTTCTTTAAGACACTTGCCTTTCCTTTTGTAAACCTTCCCACATTCCACACTTTATTACATATAGTTGAATATCATCTTATTAAATGGTTGAATCCAAGTTAAAATTTAAAATAAATAGTGCTAAATAACAGAAGAAAACCAGAAATTGAGTAAATTTAAACGCAGATTATTAAATTAGAACCAAAAAAAAAAACATGAGTAATAATTTGACAAGAAATACAACAGAGGGAATCAAATTCAGAAAAGGAAGAAGAAAAAGAAATCTTCCTCTTACCACTGCAGATTCTCCCTCTAATGAAGAGATTTTAAAGAAACTCAAATTCTTCTATGCTCTATAAAATAGTATAGCAGATAAAAACAGTAAACTTTATTTACTGATACAGAGAGCCTCAAGATAAAGTTTGTTATGCTTATTCATTTTTACTTATTATTAAAGATTTGGTTTTACGTGTCTTAGTACCATAGTGGTACAGATAAAAGACATGTAAAGGAAGTTCAGAGAAGTGTAACAGAAGTGATTAAGGGAATATAGGTCTTGACTTATGAAAGAAGATTAAAGAACCAAAGTCTCTATGACTGTGCAAAAGGACAACTAAAAGGTAAGATGATAAAAGCCTACAAATATTTAAAATGTATAAGAACAGGGAGGACAAGGAATTATGAGCATTTCACAAAGGAGATTACTAGAGTATAGAATGAACAAATGGATTGAGTTAAAATGAGAAAATTTGGGCTACATATCAAAAAGAAATAACTCTTCAAATGTGTAATACTCTTTAGACTCCAAAGAGAATGATAAGTTTACTGTTTACGAGGTGTTACTCTACTCACCTCTACTCTGCTGTACATATACAAATGAAAAAGAAACGTTCATAATTGGAAAAAGCAGCATAGGATTTTTCATTTAAATTTTTCATGTTGCTTTTATCCAGTTTCACAGATTGCTATATTTACTTCTTAATACATAAGAATTACAATTATGTGTTAACTAAATATTGTTTCAGCCTATGGTGCTGGACAAACAGTAGTACTAAGAAACAGAATTATAGAATTTGGGGGCTTAAAGAGAAGGCACATCTACTGCTAAAGAATCATCATCCTAACAAATGACTATCAAGCCTCTACATAAACCTTCCCATAGTCAGAAATTTTAAACTTTTTCATAATCAGATATTTTAAATACTAAACTTATTTAAATTACATTTTTAAACCCTGAGACTACCCATGTCAACTACAGACCTCTATTACACAGGTCCTTCATTATGTGGAGCTGTTTCTGTCTCACTATACTTTAGAACCATAGATTCTAATTCCACTAATTCCACCCTTAAAGTTGTACAAAAATGCATTTGAAGGCAGCTACCATAACACACTCAGACACTCAGATAAAACATTACTATATTTTTCCATTATTTTTCACATCACATTATTTTTGACACATTCATCTATCTCATCATTGCCTGAATGTGTTTTCCTACTTGTTGAGGTCTCTCCTTAAATTTAATAGCTAGAACTAACCAAAATACTGAATTTATAGACAAAAACAAGGATGAGCACCTCTATCAGTTCATATAAATTATTTCTGTTTACGTTAGTGGGAGAATATGGTAACATGAGGGTTAGGCTGTCTGCTTCCAATGAGATAATTAGCACAAATTACAAGAAGATGGAAGAAAAGCATGAGATTTCCTTGACTTTTAAACATTGTTATATGACATGACGGTTTCGCATTTTTCTACTTTATAACACCGCTATAAATGATGCCCACCTCTCAAATGATAAAAGAGAAGTTGCTTTTGGAGGTCATCTCTGTTGATTATCTCAAAAGGCAGACAACTGGTGAGGAATTTGGGGAAGGCTATAGAAATGTTTTGTGAACAAATCAGTTTTTTTCTTTAATTCCTAAGATGGTGGGAAGGAGAAGGTAGTCTCTCACTGCTTGGAAGAGTACACACAGAACAGTTTAAAGAAATTGACTGAACTGAAAGCTAATACAAATTATAAATAATATTTTATTATGTAATTTTTTTCTTGAACTTCAACAATCTTGTTGAAAATCTCTTTTATTGGCACATATCTCTGAGGGTTCCACAACTTTCATTTACTGCTCTGTTAATTAACTTAGGACAGCAAAAACTGGGCCAAAAATGCCCCATTCTGAGGTAATTAATGGCTAACTAAAATATCTACATTTTTGCTTAAATTCTAGCACTGATATTTATTCAATTTTTTCAATACAAATAGAGAGTCTTACTTCTGATAAATTTTATTTAATCAAATTTAGATTATTCTTTCTCTACAGTATTTCTGCATTCTGTCTCTAATACCAACAAAACACTACCATCTCGAAATATATTCTAACAAAATTTGGTAAACATGTTTTATAAATCCTCATTCAAATTATTCAGAAAAAGATATGAGAAAGAGATTCATGGATAAAGTTTTACACGATTAGAATTATTCATTCTTTGGACAAATATTTATGTTTAAATATTAAAACTAGTAACATTATGTGGTAAATTAAAGAGATTTATAAACATGGAGATCCATAGTTTATATGTTTGTGTGTGTGTGTATATATATATATTATATATATATACTATATACTATATATATTATATATATACATACATATATATACACACATATATATGTCTGTATTTATACTAAACATATACAGATCCATACTTATTGATAAGTTAATTTGTATAACCTCACAAAAAATTACAACTGTATCCTGATATAAGTATTAAATTTAGAGTTATAAAATATTCAATTTTCACATGAGAGAATTTGTTAAGTATAGAAGTCAGGTCAGGTGTTTAGAATCCTTGTTTTGACTGCCATAATTAGTAGTTTAAGATGAATCATTGATTATCCTTGGCCTCAGTTTATTCACTGATAAAATGAGAAAAGTTCATTAGAACATTTCTAAATTCCCTTCCTTTTCATATGTTCTGTGAGATCTAAACTTATTTAAATTACTCATGTTTTAAGTTCCATTCTTCTGAAAAAGACTGTTTTGAAAAATATTATTACAGCATCATAAATATTTCAATGTAATTACTTCCATTTTAAAATAAGTTGTTCTTTTCAAAAGCATCACCATTTCAGAGTCGTGAAATATTTTTTAAATTGAATATGGTGAATTTTAAGTGGTGTAATTTATTATTGTTCCTTGAAACTTTAATACATTCTTTTTATATCAACAATGGTTTTTCTTTTTGTGTTTTTTTCTTCTGAAATGGACTTCGTAAGGCTCAAACTTTAAATCCTTTTGGCTTGAAAAAATGATATTTATCAAGAATTGAATCATGTTATTCTACCAATGCTATCTCAATTGCAAAAGTGTTACACCATCTTGGCATCCTCAATTAAATGAGATGTATTTGCTTTTGCCGAAATCTCTCTTCAAGTAAATGACCAAGAAAAATGCATGAAATGTGGAATGGTATATGTAATATAATCATGAATTTCCCTTTGTTTAATCAACTCTATAGGCTTTGGAGAAATGCAAACTGACACTGGCTGATTCTTATTCACTCCCACGAATACTCTTTCCTGACACAACATTTCGATGTTATTCATCACTGTGCTTTGTTTGTAGGCAGCTTAGTTTCCAGGTAACATAATGAAGTCCTTTTGGAAAAAAATAATGGTTTCAGTCTAATCAACTTGCTTATATACTCCTTGTTCTGCTCTACCTTAACGCATAAACTTTAAACAGTATTCTTAAACAATACTAAGGAAGTAGACACCACTGCAGCTACCTGTGACATTCTAAGTGACTAATCATGCCCAACTAAAAATCTTTTTGTTGATTGACATCAAAAAGACATTAGAATAAGAAGTCTCCAGCTAGTGTCCTCCCTCAGCAACAATAATTTGACAGCCATCCATGGACAAAAGTAACTTTGTGGGAGCTTTAGATCCAGGTAGGAGACTGTGGAACCCCTGTGGAGCCTAAGACCAAGGAGGGTCATTTTGAGAAGGCAGACCTATGCCCATGATAGAATCACTGACTATGATCCCAGCTGCAAATGCAGAAACAGACTTCAGTTCCTGGTTAGTCTTAGTCCTGTCACCAGCACCATTTGCCAAGGGACCCAGCAGGAATTATGCCTGTCAACCCATGCCCTAGGTAGTAGACCCTTGGTCCCAACTGTAGACCCTGAAGAGGCCCGAGGCCTAGCTCCAGTCATTCTCGGTTGCCAGTCATACCCTCCTAGGGACCTGCTAGGAGACATGCTCATCCACATGCTCAAGCAGACCCTCTGACCACAGTCTGACGGCAGATCCCAAAACAGCCCTGTAATTTGGCTCCAGCTCCTCTCGTCTACTGGCCAAGAACACTCCTGCTCAACCAGAGCTCTCCCAGAAGACACATCTGTCTTAACCCTGAGGGTAGTCCCATAAATTGTAGTCAAACTGCAGAACTTCAAGAAGCCTGTGATCTGGTATTATGAAGATGCCTCCAAAAATTAAAAATAGAAGTACCATATAATCTAGCAATTCCACTTCTGGATATATATTCAGAAGAAAATGAAATCAATCTCTCAAAAAAATATCTGCACTCCCATGTTCATTGCAGAATTATTCACAATAGCCAAGATCATAAGTGTTCACAAAGTGATAAATAAAATATTACATACAAAATATAATGAAATATTATATACTATCTAATGAAATATAGTGTATAAAGAAATGTTATTCAGCCATAAGAATGAAACATTCCATTAGTGACAGCATAGTTGAACCTGGAGGACAATAAGTGAAGTAAGCCAGACACAGAAAGACACACTGTATGATCTCACTTACTTGTAGAATCTAAAAAAGTTTAAACTCACACCCAGAGAGTGGAATGGTGGGTTTGAGCCTGGGGAGTGGATAAATGGAAATGGGAAGATGCTGGTCAAAATGTACAAACTTTCAGTCATAAATAAGTAAGTTCTGGGTATATAACATATAGCACAGTGATTATAGTTAGTAATAGTATATCTTATACTTGAAATTAGCAAAGAAAATATACCTTGTGTTCTCACCACACATAAAAGTGGTAACTATGTAAAGTGATAGATTATAATTAAATGTTTCACAATGTTTATATAGATATTAAATCATCACCTTGTCTATCTTTAAAAGAAAAATATCACATTGTACAACCTAAAAAAAATAAATAGCTGCTGAATATAAATAACAAATAAATAATTTGTATGTTAGTCATATAGTTTTAAGGCTGTCATTAACTGCACTTGTCTCTTACTATTTACTTATGTTTTATTTTTCCTCAGAATAACTCTAGAATGTAAAAGAAAGTTCTTTCTTTTAAAAAGATGTGTCTCTGTTTAGCTCTGCTTATCCCTCTTACTCTATGAGATTATATAACTTGATTTTGAAAGCATTTCAAATAGACATATTAATTTTGGAGAGGAAGTAAAAATAATTTTTAAAAAGTTTTAAAGAGAAGAATAAATGGAAGGTACTTGCAATATTAATATTAATAATACTGTTGCATTTTCCTATCAAATATTTCCCTTGAAATTCCGCTGGTCTTCTAACTCATAAAATTACCATCATTATTAATTTTAGGAGTACAGAGTGCTTTACTGTCAAAATTACATCTAAATGATCTTTCATCAGCTTATACTCAATTCACACAACATAAAAATGAGCATAGTGCCTATATTTATAGATGAAAATAAATAATGTTAAGAACAGCTTTCAGTTAAAATAATTGTGTACCAGAAAAAAAAAAAAACTTGCTACTTATAAACAGTATATTTTTATAAGCTAAAAAGGTCAAATATTGTTCTATAAAGAACCTCAATATTAGCTCTTACTATTAAATGTTTCTTTTCTGATAGCCCTCAAATAGCAAAAACTGGCTCTAGTTCTTTGTCTCACTGAATTTATCCTTGGATAGTTGAACAGAACACATATCCTTGACATAAAACATGAAGAACTTTGTATATATTTAAGATTGTTTCAGGTTGAGACAAAATTAACTTGGAAAGATTAGCCACTGTAAATTAACAATACTTTAGATAATGAAAATGAAAGTGATTATTTCCCATTATTATGGAAGAAATAGGTTGTAACTACATAAGTCATTGTCATGCCTAAATGCTGAACACAGTGAGGATATACCAATTTTCAAATTGTTTCAATTAAATCTTCTAGTCTCAAAACAAATTAAATAGGACTTCTGTCCTCATCTGAAGTATAATATAAGAAAACATGTTGAAAGAGCCTAGAAATGTGTAATGCAAGAAATCTATACATTTCCACTTACTCACAAAACATAAAGCTATTTTTTTCCTGACAGGCTTTGTATAAAAAATTAGCTATAAACAGAATGACCAAGGCTAAATTTAAACATTTTTCAATGTTAATCGAAGTGGATATTTGTCTGTGTATCAGTTTTCTGTTGCTGCATAACAAATTACCGAAAACTTAGTGGCACAAAACAACATACTTTTATTATGTCACAGTTCCTTTATCTAGGCACAATTTAACTGGCTCCTCTGACAGGGTCTCATAAGTCTCATTCGAGGTGCCCACTGGCGCTTCATTTTCACCTGAAGACTTGAATTGAGATGAATCAACTTCCATGCTAAGACCAATGACCCTGGATTCTTGCTGGCTGTCATCCAGAGGCCATTCTCATCTCCTAGAGGTCATCCACAAGTTCCCTGCCATGTTGACCTTTTTCATGGGCAGTTTACAACATGGCAGTTTACTTATTCAAGGTCATCAATAGAGTGGGAGAAAGACTGCTAGCAAGACAGAATCTTAAAAAATATAATGTAATCATGGGAATCACATTTTTTTCTCCATAGTCTCTATGTAAGAAGGAAGTCACAGGTTAAGGGCATTACACAAGGCACAAATACTAGAAAGCAGAAATCATTAGGAGATAAACTTAGGGTCTATTTGCAACTGCACTTAGCAAAATCATATATATATTTCTATATTAAAGACAAGTAGATAAATTAGTAACTAAGAAGGAAGAGTTCATGAAATATAAAATGCTGGCTAAAGAGGGCATATAATACAATGCTGTTTTGGCCATATCATTTCTATTAAATCATGCCATTAGCTTTGATTAAATAGTCAATCATGGGTCAGTGGTTGTATTGTTAAATGTAGGAGCTAAGTTTAGTCATTTAATCTATTGATATAGAGAGATAGAGTGATAGATTGATCAATCAATAGATGATAGAAAGGAGAGAGAGAGAGAGAGAGAGAGAGCGAGAGAGAGAGAGAGAGAGAGGCATATCCTCAGTGTCTTGCTTTGATAAACTGGTACAATACTTGCCACTAATTTTTTCATGTCACCATGTCTTTCTGTATCCTTACCCCCTTGGAAATTTCCATCCTACACTGACCTGATACTTGGCCTTGTGACTTGCTTGGACCCAATAAAATAGAGGCAAATGTATCACAAGTTGAACCTTTAATAGTAATTAAACATTGGGTTCTTGCTCTATCTCCATTCTTGTGATATATCACCATTATGAAAATAAAGCTGGACTAGCTCACTGGATGATGAGCGAATCATAACATACTTGCTCCCATAACCCCAGCCAATATTCAATCAATACTTAAAAGCAGAGCTGCCCACCTGACCTGTAGCTGACTGCTGATACATCCCAAGTTAAACCATCATAAGAACTTCCCTGTTGAGCCCAACTCAAGTTGATGATGCACAGAATTAGGAACTGCAAAATGTTGTTTAAGCCTATTAAATTTTGTGGGCCTCAGTTAAGCACTAAAATACAAGCAATAAATATATCTGTCAATTATATCCAACAATTATAGACTCACACATTTATCTACACATATCATATCAATGTATGTGTGTATGTGTGAGTAAAATCCTATGTCCATAGATATTATTTGATATTGATGGTATTTTAGAAGGAAGCTAAATAAAGTGAATATTTTTTTATAAATATTCTTTATATTAATAAGCTATAATTTCCTTTTTTCTTTGTTTAGCAATACAATGGCTGTTAGGACTATGTCCAGCAAAGATCATTACTAAACAATAAAATATTTTAAAATAGTTTTTTATAAATTAAGATATTTCCTCTTTTTCTCAAAAAGGATTTGCTGTTGCTTAATTACAGTGGGCAAGTCTCAAATCAAACGAGTTCTAACAAGAATTACATTACTTCGGCCATTTTTAGGAATCAGGATATTACAGCTGCATTTACAGTGTGTAAGAAAACACAAATTTAATTAGCTATATTGTGGAAGGAGACACAGATGGAGATATTTAAAAAGATGGATACATCAAAGAAAGAAAACTTGCTGTGGTTTTGTTTTTATGAGAACAGGGGCTAAAATCTCTCTCTACTCTGCCAAAAAGAAATTGCTACTTTATCTTTTTATATTGATTAATTAAAAGCAAGATGTTTATGAGGATTTTTGAAGTATGTTCTTAAAATAGTGAGGAGGATTAAGAGTTTTTCATATCATAAAAACGTTGTTCAATGCCATTTAACTGACTTTAGAATTTAAGTAAATCTATACTGATTCAATTTATTTTCTCTTTTATTTTTACTATTTTAAAAAAAACTTGTATATCATATTTTAATCTTAATTGCTTCCCTTTGTCTATTCATCAATAAAATATCTAGATGAAAAGTGAAAATTTTAATTAACTATCTAGGTGTTTAAATAGTGAGCATATAAATGCAATAACCAGCATGTAAACACTTAAAGACATCTGTTGCCCTAGTAATTCCTGTCATCCTATTTATTTAAGAATCAATAAATAACTTAAAACATCAAGTACTTAAAATATTCCCTACTTCCCAATCAACCACATCCCAAAGATTGTTTCTTAAGTATCCGTTGAATCTACTTTTTCCTCTCCAGTTCTCTACCACTAACTTAGATCTGGCCCTCTTCACTTTTTGCCCAGATTACTGCTTTGGCTTCTTTAGTTGTCTCCTTACCTCATTTCTTGCTGTTTTCTGATCTTTGGGCGTCACTTTCCTGCAATATAAAATTACTAGTAGTTAGCTGAAAACACTATGTTGCCTCATAACTCCATGCCTAAAATATGCATAAATGTCATTTATTATTATTCACTATATGAGTACCTATCCGTCTTCAAAAACCTGGCCCAGATATTTCCTTCAATTATATTAAATGGTCCTAATGCTTTAGTAAATTCTGCTCTTTTCTGCATTTATATCCCATCCACATTTCTGTGTTTGTATATTACATAAATTTTTATTGTGATGTAGGATATAACTTTATT
>NW_011888792.1:16530938-16555683 GCF_000151845.1 Pteropus vampyrus
GAGAGAGAGAGAGAGAGAGAGGCATATCCTCAGTGTCTTGCTTTGATAAACTGGTACAATACTTGCCACTAATTTTTTCATGTCACCATGTCTTTCTGTATCCTTACCCCCTTGGAAATTTCCATCCTACACTGACCTGATACTTGGCCTTGTGACTTGCTTGGACCCAATAAAATAGAGGCAAATGTATCACAAGTTGAACCTTTAATAGTAATTAAACATTGGGTTCTTGCTCTATCTCCATTCTTGTGATATATCACCATTATGAAAATAAAGCTGGACTAGCTCACTGGATGATGAGCGAATCATAACATACTTGCTCCCATAACCCCAGCCAATATTCAATCAATACTTAAAAGCAGAGCTGCCCACCTGACCTGTAGCTGACTGCTGATACATCCCAAGTTAAACCATCATAAGAACTTCCCTGTTGAGCCCAACTCAAGTTGATGATGCACAGAATTAGGAACTGCAAAATGTTGTTTAAGCCTATTAAATTTTGTGGGCCTCAGTTAAGCACTAAAATACAAGCAATAAATATATCTGTCAATTATATCCAACAATTATAGACTCACACATTTATCTACACATATCATATCAATGTATGTGTGTATGTGTGAGTAAAATCCTATGTCCATAGATATTATTTGATATTGATGGTATTTTAGAAGGAAGCTAAATAAAGTGAATATTTTTTTATAAATATTCTTTATATTAATAAGCTATAATTTCCTTTTTTCTTTGTTTAGCAATACAATGGCTGTTAGGACTATGTCCAGCAAAGATCATTACTAAACAATAAAATATTTTAAAATAGTTTTTTATAAATTAAGATATTTCATCTTTTTCTCAAAAAGGATTTGCTGTTGCTTAATTACAGTGGGCAAGTCTCAAATCAAACGAGTTCTAACAAGAATTACATTACTTCGGCCATTTTTAGGAATCAGGATATTACAGCTGCATTTACAGTGTGTAAGAAAACACAAATTTAATTAGCTATATTGTGGAAGGAGACACAGATGGAGATATTTAAAAAGATGGATACATCAAAGAAAGAAAACTTGCTGTGGTTTTGTTTTTATGAGAACAGGGGCTAAAATCTCTCTCTACTCTGCCAAAAAGAAATTGCTACTTTATCTTTTTATATTGATTAATTAAAAGCAAGATGTTTATGAGGATTTTTGAAGTATGTTCTTAAAATAGTGAGGAGGATTAAGAGTTTTTCATATCATAAAAACGTTGTTCAATGCCATTTAACTGACTTTAGAATTTAAGTAAATCTATACTGATTCAATTTATTTTCTCTTTTATTTTTACTATTTTAAAAAAAACTTGTATATCATATTTTAATCTTAATTGCTTCCCTTTGTCTATTCATCAATAAAATATCTAGATGAAAAGTGAAAATTTTAATTAACTATCTAGGTGTTTAAATAGTGAGCATATAAATGCAATAACCAGCATGTAAACACTTAAAGACATCTGTTGCCCTAGTAATTCCTGTCATCCTATTTATTTAAGAATCAATAAATAACTTAAAACATCAAGTACTTAAAATATTCCCTACTTCCCAATCAACCACATCCCAAAGATTGTTTCTTAAGTATCCGTTGAATCTACTTTTTCCTCTCCAGTTCTCTACCACTAACTTAGATCTGGCCCTCTTCACTTTTTGCCCAGATTACTGCTTTGGCTTCTTTAGTTGTCTCCTTACCTCATTTCTTGCTGTTTTCTGATCTTTGGGCGTCACTTTCCTGCAATATAAAATTACTAGTAGTTAGCTGAAAACACTATGTTGCCTCATAACTCCATGCCTAAAATATGCATAAATGTCATTTATTATTATTCACTATATGAGTACCTATCCGTCTTCAAAAACCTGGCCCAGATATTTCCTTCAATTATATTAAATGGTCCTAATGCTTTAGTAAATTCTGCTCTTTTCTGCATTTATATCCCATCCACATTTCTGTGTTTGTATATTACATAAATTTTTATTGTGATGTAGGATATAACTTTATTAATGATGATAAAAATCTTTCAAAAACCACAGGTAAGCCTCAAGGGATTTTTTGGAAATAGACAAAAATAAATTAATAAATTTATCTTTTCAAAGATCTTAAGTTCACATTTCTTGCATTTTGTCAATAAAATAAATTGTCGATAAAACTATACATTTGGCATTTCCAATGAATGCATGATAGCCACAATTTTCCTCAGAATCGTCTCCATCTTACTTTATGTAGTCTCATTTTTCTTGCTCTTCAACCTCAGTTATTCTAATATTACTTCTTTAGAAATTCTCCCTACTAAAGCAAAAAACAAACTTCTCTGAATTTCTCTTTTTTTGACTTTTCTTTGATCATGACCATGAATGCTAGACCTCTGCTGTTAAGCAAGTGACAGTAAAGTTCTTTACATTTATTAATTCAACAGTGTGTGCTAAGTCCCTCAACTTTATGTACCTTAAAAAGTTGCTTTTTAATCTCTTACTGCATAAATACTTGAAGGATAACATACCATTTTCTTACTTTGAGATCTATTTTATGCAAGTTCATTATCAAGATCAGACTCGCAAATAAGAATTTTAAATTCTCAGTAATTTTTCAGGTCATATTTTCTTCTCTGAACCCTAATTCATTTTTACCAGTTCCAATAGCTCCTATCTTCTCTTCATTGCTGATATCTCCACAACACAAAGGATAAAACAATTGTTTTGGTACTTCATATTTCTATTTTTTTTAATAAAATTTGTGTTTTGATGCCCAAAATATGTAGTATATGTAAGAAAGGTGTTCTACATTTATCTTAGTTTAACTCCATGGAATAATAAAGATTTATAATTTAATTGTTCTTAAATATGTCTTACCAATCTGAACTTAAGGTAAGAGATATAAGTCAGCAATGAACCACAGAATTTTAAAGTTGAAAGAGATTATTATGTCCAAATCCTTCTTACAGATAAAAGAATCAGGTCTAAAAAGAATTACTGATTTTCCAATGGCCAAATATCCTTGGAGAGCCAGACCGGAAACTTCTGATTTCAGATTTGATTTACTATATGACTCTCCTTATTCAAATATATATTATTTGCATTTTAATTAATGTCATATATATCATATGACATTTCCTAGTTACCTTAAATAGTGTTTTTTAGAAGTAACTTTGCTTCTAGTGAATTAAATACTAAAACCCAGACATCATGGTTCAAACCTTGGGAGATTCTTCTCTGCTTTAAAACCTGTATGTGAGCTATTTGCATAACTGTGGATAGCTCTTTGCTCTACTTTCTGTACCTGGAGAGATCTTTCTCCTTCCCACTGCCCTGTCTCAGCTGTCAGAGAGCAGTTGCGCTACATTCCATGAAGGCTCACAATGCTTTGAAGGGATTTTTCTCATCTCATACTTATTCTACAGCATGAGGTTTTCAGGACTGATAAAACAATACACTAAACATATGTGTGATCTGGAGTACAGTCCAAATCCTTGATTCACTATAATCTCATTGATATTAAGAATGTAAACTATTGATTAAACTGATTAAGCTACTTTGCTATACCAATGTAAGAAAAGCATCTGAAATCTCTGGCATAGTATAGTATTGTCCAACAAAAATGTGTAAAGTGAGAAAAAATATAGCTCTTGATCTACAGAAATAATAGTTTTCCAATTTAGAATTTTTGGTTTGATTATATGCATTAAATTAGTACAAAAATAAGCATAGCCCCATTCTCACAGCAGGCATTATTAAATGTGCATTAAAGAAATTAACAGAATATAAAAAAATCTTGATTTTCTCTTCAGTTCTTTTTTCTTTTTTTGGTGGAAATAAACAAGAGTGAAAACTTACTGGCTGCATAAAAATTCATGATATTATTTCATCTAACCATACTTAGATGTCATAAATAATGGCTGCATGAAGAGGTGAAAGGAAAAAATATAGCCAAGTAACTTTTATAAACAAAATTGAGTTTTATGAGATTATGTACTTTTAAGTATTTCCACTAACAATCTAAATTGGTTTTCACAAAAACTCTTTGAATGTATTTTTCAAAAAGTTATTTTCATTCTTCATTCTTTGCCATTAATTGACAGCTACCATTTTGAAATATCTAAAGTATCTTTAAATATCTCAAGTAATATAAAACACAGTGGACCCCATCACTTTTTTTAGAGTTGAGTGTTACTTTTAAATAGTCTTCGTTGTCAGTTTGCTCTTGTGGCAAATGGAAAAATGCAGTATGTCAATTTTTTATTACTAAGTAATTTATTTTGAAAGTATCGTATCCCTTATACTCATCTCTTCTTGTTCTAGTGGAAGACCTTGGCAAAATAATAATAAAAAAAAATTAACTAATTTTTTTCAATAGTTTATAAATCATTCATATGTAGTTTAAGGAGGCCAATAATAATTGTGCATCTCGACTTTATCCAATTCTAGTAGTCACTATATAAATTCCTTCATGCTCTAAATTTTCGAGGTAAAATTTAAAATAAAGGTAAAAAATTTAAATGCATTACATTATACAAATATCTATAGATGAGAGAGTGATTTCTGCCATACAAATGAAATTACAAATTAAACACTATAATAACCATAGGCTACAAAACCAAAGTTTACGATTGACATATAATAATTTTTCAAATTGATAATATTAAGGGTTTGTGGTGTTATCTCTTTGTGAGCAAATTTACTTACATTTGAATAACTTAAGTATTTTAGCCAGTACTTTTTCTTCCTTATTTGGCTTGTCACATATGTCAAAAGATGATTGACTGGCATACCAGCAATGAATAAAATGCCACACCCAAAAGTCTGTGGCAGACTTTTTACCACATAAATGTATTATTTGACAAATGCAAATGAATAATGTGTCTTTATTTATTTATTTATTTATTTAGCCTTCATCTATTCACTCAGTATTCATGTTTTAGTTTGTGGCTTTCAAAGTCACAGAGACACATTAGTTTCACTCATTTAATTTTCAGATTCTATTCTTATTTATATTAATGTGAATAAACTGATATTATAGCTTAGTTTGAAATGAACAACCTGTCATAAGTTCTTTCAATCACCTTAAAATATTTTCCGTTAAAACATTCAGGGCAATATTTTCAGTAATCTGCTCATAATTTATATTCAGCTACATATTATGCTAAATAAAGGAAATGAAATCCCGGCAATAAATTCCAAGAAACTTATTGTATTATATTATAGAAATAGACACATAACAAACATATATGTTTACAAACTTGGAAATTATTGTCTTAAAATTCTTTTTAACCAAATAGGAAAACAGAGATATAGAGAGATGAAATATGACCAAAATCACCCTGCTAGTAAATTCTTCTCAAATTGTTTAAATTGACTCTTTTATCTCCAACCCTTAAATTCTTCTAGAAGTTTAGTTAATACTTAGCTAGATAATGTTTTAATATGCATTTGCATACAAAGAAATAAATAATTGTTAATATTTCTACTAATTTAAACTACTCTAGAAAACCTTAAACAATATTGCATTATTCATCAAACTACATAGTTGTAAATATGACACATGTAAATTTGAACAATGAAAAGAGCCTCCTTTCCTCAGTGTGTCAATTATGCATTGGTGTGTAAGCAGCTATCCAGCGCTGTTTTTACCTGTGCTCTTAATCCAGCTAAGAAATTGGCTAGAGTAGGTTCAGCTGTAACAACTGGAATGTCTGGGCCTCTCTCCAGATACCTTTCATCCTCAAGGAGACTAGATCACAGATATCTTTCGTCCTCAAGGAGATTAGATCACACTGGGCTTCCTCACATGGAATGCCTACATTACAAGAGAGTGCACAATCTCTCAATCAGCTCAGAAGTTGCACAGCATTATCTCTGTCTCATCCCATTGGTGGAAACAAGACATAAGGCCATATTAAAGGGGCAGAGAAATAAGAAGCCACTTCTCGATGGAAAGAGCTGCAATGGCACTCTGTGCTAGGGCTTTCAAACCAGGCCATAACTGGAACAACCACATTTGCTTTACAGCATGGATGCAAATATATTCACAAAACTCTGTATTTTCACAAGTTTTATAAGATATTTCTCTTAATTGCGAGATGCCTTCAAAACTTAAACTTAGCTCTTTGTATTCTTTTTAGATTTTTACTTATTTGGAACCCCTTTCTATATTTTCTTTTCTTGGCAATCTATAATGATAATTTAAATGAATTCTATAATGTAAGTTAATGTCACTACATCACACTCTAACTATCTAAAATTAGATTTATCTTAACAGAATTCCTGTCTATCAATGCTACTTCTTTTTCAGGTTCTCTTTTGATCAATAACTCAGAATAGTGGTTTTAAATATTAGCAAATGAACATAATTTTTTCTAAACAAAATCTTATACAAAATGTCAGTAAGTAGTTAGTAGAAATTTATTTTTAGATAAAATTTATAACATTTACTTATTTCAATCAATGAGAAAATTGAAGGTGGTCTGATTTTAAAAGTTGAAAACGAAGATTATTAAATTATGATTCTACTATACATTAGCTTATTATCTAATATCTGTTTGTGTGTTTTGATTGTAAAAAATAGATAAAATTCTGATTCAAACAGATAAACAGCAATAATTGCTTAATTTATAATCTCAAGATACTCTCTAACCTGAAATAAAAGCTTACAAAAGTGTAACAGAAAAATGTGTGCTTCAAAGTTGAATCAATATCAATATTAAAACTGCCAGCACTCCTTAAAATAAATCTGAAAGCAGTACCCCAGTTATAATAATGCAAAAATGTCAATAAGGTACTCTTTTCATGGCAGGGCTCATATTCATTTATTGCTGATAATGATTATTCCCTGACATAGGTGATCCTGAGCCTTGACTAGAAGTCATTCCTCTAATTTGCCTAGAGAAAATAGTCCTTTCTTAATAATCATGAGAAAATAGTCCTTTCTTCTCTGCTCAAAGGGCATTATATAATAAATTTATTTAATTGTATAAGTCTTTCAATTTTAATCATGTGGGTATAGATGAGTCTATATGCACACGTATTAAGTACCCTTTCCTAACCTGCAGCAATGGTAACAGATTCTTGACTGTCTGGTATAACATTTTTCAGACTTATCACATATAAAAATTAGATAAATCAAGACATTTCTTGAATATATTGGAAATGGTTGGAGCCAATTCAAACCCAACAATCTGGATTCTAAATCTATATCAACTGGCTCCTTTAACCTCATCTTCTACTGTCTCAAATACAATATATTCCTATATAACCCGTTTTATAGAACAGATCAATTTCCTCCCTGTGCTGCTTCTATGTAGAATATTCTCATGTTCTCCTCTCAACCAAAGAAAGATATATTTTTGTATGTATGTATGTATGTATGTATGTATGTATGTTTATTATGTACTTATTTAATGTAAGATTTCAAAAATTTGCATCTTATACAGGAAGTTAAATTATAAAGTCAAAATTACCCTTCAAAGTTGCCTTTAAAACTTGGACTAATTTTTAGTAGCTGTTATAAAGTCATCTGCTAATTATGACACCTGTCACTTTCATTATTGATTGAAATTTCTCCTGGTTATGGGTCTCATTAACTGTTTTTTTTTTTTTTGCATGTTTATTTTTTATTGTTTACTGGACATTATGAATATTATATTAATGATATTTAAGTATATTTTCCTTAATAAAGTGTTTCTTTTGTTCCATCTGACAGTTAATTTATTTACACATATCCTTCACCTTTCCAAGGATTAAAAAAGGCCTTCATTATTTATAATTGAGAGCAGCCTTTACTTTACTATTCTAGCCCTACTGCTAAATCGTTGCCTCTTTACTACCTATCATATTAAACAAAGTCTCTCCACACCAGCTAATTAGAATTGAAACATCCATTCTGTGCAAGCTGCAGCAGCTGTTCAACTCGAGGCTCTTTAGTAGTTGTGTATCTTTTGGTAGTCATTATGTCTTCTCTTGGAGTATCAATTTGCACATGCTCAGCATGGCATTTAGCCAACGACCCAAGGTAAACCATATATTTCCGAACTTTCTTATCTACATACATATCTTTTCTCTGGTACCCTGCTTTGAAAATTCCAGCCCCCTGAAGAACCTCCATCTCTAATCTTTGTCTCTTTAGTTTGATGAGACTACTTTTGGACTTCCTCTCTCTAAACTGTAATCAAGAACGTACATTCAGGCAAAAAAAAAACAAAAAAAAAAAACCCACACACAGAATGATCATGTGGGTAATCTCATTTGTTTCCTTATTCTCAATGACTGCAGTCCTATAATACCTGTTTTTCAATGTCTGAAAACAGATCATACATTTTGTGCAGTTTTGCAGTTATTTATGGTGACAGAACAGGTCTGGTAGCAGTTATTTTGTGATGGTAGAAAGTGAAATCAAAACTGCACTCTACTCCACTCTACTACCTAGTTGTTGGTAACAAAGTAGGGCAAAGATCTCTATAAGTGATATAATGCATATCACAGTAGTGCAGAACAAGAGAGAAATTTTAAAATATTATTTTTCAAAATCTTGCCCAAATTATGCAAACTCCTTTCATAAACATTAAATTAGTATTTTACATCAAAATATGTAAAAAATGAAGTGGCAGTCTTACTCTTGAATAATATTAATATGCTCTGGTCTAGTTTATAGCAATCAGAATGTTGTGCAGAAATCTGGAAAGCAAAGAGTAAAGAGTATCCAGGTTCAAGTCCTCAAGTTTATGTGTGCAAGTCTTGTAGTTAATATAGATCTGGCCAGGCAGAGGACCAAGTCAAGGAGGTCAGCAGGTAAGCCTATGTACAAATAATCTCAATTCAGATTTTACAGTGCCAGGAATGACCAATACAATATAACCATGCAGCGCTAAACTCTCTGTGTTACTCTATTCCACCTTTTGAAAGTGGATCCATGACTTTTTGCCTACAAACTGTAATCATGTTCAGTAGAAACTCAGAGTCCTGTACAGGAATATGGCAAGTGGGAAATTAGGTTTCTCTCCCTAATTGGTTTAAGATTAATAGAGCATAAGTTATCATAGTAGCACATAGAAGGGTTCACTTATGTCCCCACGGAGCAAAGTAGCATTTTACTATGAAAAGCCTGGAAGGCTGACTATCAAGAAGCTTTAAAAGGTGAATTCAATAAAGTCCTATACTCTACTATCAATATTTAGAGCTATTGACAATTAAGATTTGAAATGACATTTAAACAAAGATTTACGAATGTGTAATAAACACATGAAAAGATGCACATCCACTTAGTCATTTGACAAATGCAAATTTAAGCCACAGTGAGATGTAATTTCATACCCACTAGAATGGCCATTATCAAAAAGACATACAATAATAAACAAGTGTTGGTGAGAATGTAGGAAACTGGAGCCTTCATACATTGCTAGTAGTAACATAAAATGGTGCAGCTATTTTGGAAAAATCTCTTGCCAGCTTCTTAAAACGTTAAACAAAAATTTATCATACAATCCAGCAAGTCTATTTATAGATATCTATCCAAAGAAATAAAAATATATGTCCACACAATGCATGCTAATGTTCATAGCAGAATTATTCATAATAGCTAAAATGTGGAAATAATTCAAGTGCCCATCAACTGATGAATGTCTAAATTAAATGTGATATATCTGTACATGGAATACTATTCAACAATAACAAAGGAGCAAACTACTAATACATGCTAACAGGGATGAACCTTAAAAATATTATGCTAGGCTAAAGAAGTCAGATGCAATATTACATAGTGTATTATTCCATGTATATGAATGAACCAGAAAGACAAATCTTTAGAGACAAAATGTAGGTTAGTGGCTGCCTGGGGATGAGAGTAGAAATGAGGATTATCTGAAAATGGGAGAGGGGAATCTTTTGGGGCTTATGGAAAGGTTCCAAAACTGGACCATGATGATGGCTCTACAACTCTTCACTAAAATTATTGAATTATACACTTTAAAATGGGTGCATTTATGATTTATAGTATATATATATTTCAAATGGGTACATTTTATGATTTGGAATATATACGTACATATATGTATGTATGTGTGTGTGTATATATATATATAATGTGTGTATATATATATATGTATATATATAATATATATATATCTCAGTAAGGTTGTTTTAAAAGTTAATAATCTGTCAGCTAAAAAGAACCTTAATGTAACAAATTAGAACTGTACTATAGCAGTTAGTCATGTGCTTAGAGCAGAATATTTTAAGACTAACTTTTTAGTATATGGGTTTTTTTCTTGAACATTTGACATCTTGGAAAAAAGAAAAATCTGAAAAATTCCTTGTACCATGGGTGGGAAGGGAGGCCACTTTTTATTCTAGGAAGTCGGGAAAGAATCACATCTTTAAGGACTAATTATTTTAATCTCTTGCATACAGGCTTTAAAGCCATTCTGTACAATAGCAAAACTAATGACAAAAAGCATCTTGTAGAGGTAATTAATCATTACTTCTAGAATAATATAAGAATATGTTATATCTTACATATTTTAAAATTTTTTTCTCAATATACCATATCCTGAAAGAATGAATTAAGAATGAACATGCTCTGTTAATTTCACATTAAATATTATGGGTCCTTGAAAGAAGATGAAAAAGAAGGGAAAAGGTTACATTCTGTGAGATGTCAATACCTTTTAGACACTCCAGATTTACAAGTGAATTCTTTAAATTTAAAGTTTTTCATATATGAATGACAACCGACAAATACTCTTATACTCTTTGGAGAGATTATTTTTTCTTATGATATGTCAGTGGTTCATGAACTAAAACTACTGTGGTAAGTACATAAAAGTAATAAATTTGTACCAGTCAGTAACTGATGAACATAAAAATGTTTTAGCTTTGGGTGTTACTGAACTTTTCCCACGAAGCAAGATAAAATAATTGAATAAACAAGAATAGTTCTACCTCTATAAAGATTTTATAAGTAAATAATAGAAAATTAAGCCTGTCTGCTTCTAATCTAACTGTCTTTTGGAGAAGAAAAAATATGCAACAGACTCCTGCATCCGATGACAGAAAAAGAACAATAACACAGAAGAAAGATGAAATTCTGGTAACAACCTGAATCTGCTGAAGTCAACACTCTGCTTGGACAACTTGATGAAAACTCCAAACTCATGGCTTCTCCTTTCAACTACAGTAGGAGACCAATATATAATGAATCAACGGTTAAAGATTCACAATCATTACATCCATTCCAACATCCATCCAAATGGAAGATACTTAGATCACAATATCTATCCCTGGGAACAAGAACTGGGGATTATTGGGATGGATGGTTGATGAACCCAAATAAATACTTTTGATAGGTTTGATGTGATGCCTTCATTCTATTAGTACATGTCAGTACATTAGGGAGCTTTGAGATACACTGATACATTTCCCTCCTACCTCTTTGTTCTCTAGCTCATTTTTTCTCAAAGTATGGTCTGGGGTGCCAAAAACAGCCTGTAAAACCCTTTCAGGGGTCAATAAAGTCAAAACTATTTCATAATAGTACTAAGATATAATATGCCTTTTTTACTGGGTACAGTCAACGTACATGAGTTGACGTGTACATTGATGGTGCAAAAACAATGATGATAAAATTGCTGTCACATTAACTTGAATTAAGGTAGCAGTACTAAGTTGTACTAGTCTAGTAGTCATTGTATTCTTCATTGCCACACACTCATAATTCAAAAAGTAAAAAACTGAATTTCACATAACAGTGTTCTTGATGAAGTGGTAAATTATTAATTTAATTAAACTCAACCTTTGCATAAATACCTCTCTAATATGACAAAATGAGAGATACAGATAAAACACTTCAGCTACATTCTGAAGTGTGATGGCTGTCTCAAGTAAAAGCACGTATGCAGTTTTTTAGATGCACATTCAATTGGCTGCCTTTTTAGTGGAACACCATTTTTACTTGAAAACATAACAGACAGACATACTATAATTATTAAGATATATTTTGACAGACTTTTTAAAAAAATTAATGAAATGAACCTGTCATTTCAAGGAAAATAACATTTGTTGCAATGATAAATTTCAAGCATTCAAGAAAAAAATTAGAATTTTGGAAAATGTGGGTTTGCCATCATGAACTTAACAATTTCTCAATACTTAAATAATATTCTGGTGAGAACACCAGTGATGTTAACAAATATGACAATAAATTTGTCAATTTGGGGAGATATACGTACCTCAGTCAACCAATATTTTCCAAATTGCCAATGCCTCCTGTACAAAATTACGCATAGGTAAAGGGTAATTAAGGTGCAAGACATATCAAAGTCTTCCCATTTATTGCTATGAAACATTTTGTTGCTATAGATCCAGGTTCTATATTACATTAGGCTTTTAAGAAATCATAGGTTGACAAGTTTTGATGTAGTTCCCTCCTCGAAATAATCACAATTATTTTAAAGATTATCACAATACTCCTCCCTTATCTAAGTGCATATCTGTGTAAAACCAAAACTTCTTCATTATAGTTCAATCAAACATAATAGAATAGTTTAAATTCAGAAGCAAATATGAGAAACCAGACATTATAGAGATTTGCAAAAATTGTAAATGACATTTTCTCAAGTTTTTATTTTGGAAAAAATCAATTTTATATAAAATATTTTTCAAATAAGGTACAGTAAAGTTAAAATGAAGTAATCAATATTTTTAAATTTCTCAGTTTTAAATTTAACAGTGAATATTGATATAGACAACTCACATAAACATAGGTTTTGAAGTTCTAAATAAGAATATAAAGGGTTCCTATTTCTGAAAAATTACTCTAATTAAATTTTTACCCATTTTGTATTTTACTCTAATGTTTCGGTCATTGACTAATGTTCCCCAGCATTTCTGTCCCTGTGCTTCACCAACTCCTTTCGCAAACCCTCCCACACACTTAGGCATATGACCTGTGACATTTAATCAACAGAACAACAGGTGCTTTGATCTGTGATCTTCTCCATTAGCAGCAGTAGCAGCAGCATTTTTTAAATTTATTTTTTATTTAAGTATAGGTTGGTATACAATTTTATATTGGTTATATTAGTTCAAGGTGTACTATACAGTGTTTTTAGCTTTTTTATACCTCATAATGTGATCACCCCCCTAATTCTAGTAATCATCTGTCACTGTGTAAACTTATCACAATATTATTGACTATATTCCCCTTCCCTTTTTACCTATCCCCTTATCCTCTCCCTCTGGTCTCTGTTTCTGAATCTGTTTTTATTTTGCTTGTTTCTTTTGTTTGTTTTTAGATTCCACATATAAGTGAAACTATACAGTATATATCTTTCTCTGCCTTATTTTACTTAGCATAATACCCTCTAGATCCATCCATGTTTTCACGAATGGCAAGATTTCATTCTTTTTCATTACTGCATAATATTCCATTATATATAAATGTACCTCACCTTCTTTATCTATTCTTCTATCAATGTATATCTAGGTTGCATCTATACTTTCGCTATTGTAAATAGTGCTGCAATGAACATAGGGGTGTATATATCTTTTTGAATTAGTGTTCTCGTGGTTTTTTTTGGCTAAGTATCAGAAGTGGAATTGCTGAGTCATATAGATATACCATATGACCCAGCAGCAATTTTTTTAAAAAAGCTGAGAGCCTACTAGTTTTTATTCTGGTTACTTTATCTCTCATTAATTCAATCTTCGCAATTCCTTGAGGTAGAGTTGTGTATTACTTATAATGATGTTAGTTCTAAATAAATGAAAACTTAACACTAGTTTGTTTGAATTTGGGTAGCTGTTATTGTATATTTAACAAAAAAATCTAGAAGGAGTTCAGGGTTAATTCAGCAGCTTCAAGATGTCATCCGGAACATTCTTTTGTTCTTTTGCTCATCCATTTGACATTCTTCTGCTCTTCCATCCTCAGTATGTTGGTTTCCTTCTTCAAACTTGTATTAATGGCTATGACATGTCTGCTGCATCTCCATGCATTACATCCTCATACAACAAGCTCCAAAATACAAGTAATTGAGAGGGAAAAAGGGATTCTCTTAATATGGCACTCTTTCTTACTTAGGAGGAAAATTTTTCACCACCGACCTGGCCAACTTCTCCTTTAATTCCTTTGGCCATAGTTAATTAACCTATCTCCAAATTAACTAGAGGAAAAAGAGACTGGTCTATTTAAGCCCACCCTAGTAATAGAAAGATGCATCATCCTCTGGGGCTGGGCACAGTAATATTGCACAAATTCTAGGTTCTTGTAGCTAGGAATGGCAAATAGCTGTGAGATATATTTGTGTTCTAATAGGATATATGAGGTCACTAGATCAGAGGACAAAGCATTACTCTGCACAGTGTGTCTTAGTGCCTGCTCTCCAAACTCCACTGGGCAACATGGTCGAAGCTTGAGGTTACCCTGTGCTTATAGTGGGGTTGCACTACAGAGAAGAAACTCTGAATGTATGAGACTCAGAAGTGTATAAGGCAGCTGACATATCTGTTCTTCCTTCCTTTGAAGTGCGTGTGCGCATGCACAAACATGCCAGTGAGAGAGAGGCCTACAAGCTGGAATGTAAACAAATATTTTCTAGGGAAGGGAGAGTAAAGTCTCCAGTCTCCCAAAGTTGGAAGGACAGCAAATGGCTCCAGGGGAGATAAGTCTCTAAATATTTTTGGAGCAATATACGATCTCAAGATTTCAAATCATGTTTGCTATTAATCATCCTTTTAAAAAGTTTTCCAGTGAGTTTTGTTCAGAAAGCCCAGATCATGCACAAATGTGAAAAATAATCATGGAGAACTGTTCCCAACAATGCATTATTCCTGCTTAACGAACAAGATAAATAGAACTCAGTGATGGCAAGAAACTTGCCAAAAGTAAAGCCAGCTCAAACCTAGACGTTTTTGATCTCAAACCCTTATTCTTTCATGAATGCTATACCCCCTTATGTAACATACGTCCAGGGAAGGGAAAGGATATAGACAAATGGATTCTGGAATTCCAAATTACAATTCCAAAATATTTTTCCATTAAAAATAAATTTCTACTTATTATTTGATATCTTTTGTTCTTTTTGAAATCAAATCATGATTTCTAATATTGAATATATGCGAAAATGTATTCCTGATAGTAACCAACCAAACTATAAGCGAACTCTGAAAAACATTCATTTTAAAGTTGTAACATTTTAAAGTTGTAGCCAGAAACACTGACTTCCTTAAATATGACTTGAGGGGATACTTTTGACTGTGAAGCAAATATCTCCCATTTGCACTGATTTGAAGCTTAGGGATAGGTAAATATCATTTAGAAGCTGATTTGAGCTGCAGAATAGAAAATAAACTCTTTTCCTGGTTAACAAAAAAAAGAGAGATAAGTACAAAGAGACTTTTTGTTGAAAAAATTGTCACATCATATAAAATGTCACACGTGACATTATTTTTCTGCTTTCAAATATGGCTTTTTTGATCATCTAATACAGCATCTCCTGCAGATATTGGTGATCATGAAATGAAGGACTGCATTTTTTTTTCTCAAGAGAAACCTTGGGCAATTCAAAGTAATATGATATGAAATAGAATGCCACAAACAGATATTTTTTAAACTTTCATAGCTTCTGGGATATTTTGTCTTTTGTAATTCAGTCTGCACTCCACTGACACTGTTTGTATGTCAGAGAGGGTTGTTGTTCAACTTATGTTAAATATTGTATGAAAGTAATTTCCCAAATTTACTATTCTGAAAAGTTTATCAGTAATAAAAGTTACTAACCTTTGCATTTAAGTGATAAGTATGACAAAGTACAAAATAATAAAACTACAAATTTGGAGGAAGGAAAAATAAAAAAGCAAATGAAACACCACAGAATTGTATATAAGTTTTTCACCTACTTAAAAAAAAAAAACAGCAAGAATAAATCAAAGAAGGTTCATGTACAGTTGCTCAAAAAAATTGTTTTGCTAATATACATATGTATGTATTTTAGCAGTCCTCTTTCAGAAGATTGTTCTGATTTTAATCCTCAGGTTTGAAGACAAATTGTGGCTGTCATTGGATGAATCTATTGATCATTTACATAGAAGAAAATCTTCTCTGTTTATTATTTTTAAATAAAATTTTCCATCCATTGTGCCACACTGGCATACAGAGTACATTTATTGTCACAAGTCTATGATGTAAAGCACAGAGTAAATTTATTCTGACTAACCTGAAAGCTTAGTTTATTTGAAGAATTTTATGGCCAGAAATCTTCTGCATAAATGCATATGGAAAGTCTAAGGAATATTGGTAATTTCTTTTCTAATTTTCTTGGGACGCTTTGCCTCAGTCGGTAAAGTAACTGATTAAAACCTAATCAGTTTACAGTATGTACACACTCTCTAGCATATTGAAATTGAAACATAGTTTGCAGAACAAAGATTTAAAAGTCTAAAGGTTTAAGTGTAGACAAAAAGAAAACTTTAGAGAATAAATAAGAAAACACGAATTTAGTTCAACTTTTTATTTGGTATCTTTAGTTTTGTTTTAGACTCTGTTTGGAACCAAATAATGATTTCTAATATTGAATATATGTGAAAATATATTCCTAATAGCAACCAACAAAACTGTAAGTGAACTTTGAAAAACATCCTTTTGTTGTTGTTGTTTTATTTTTTATTAAAGTATAGTTGGTATACAATATTGTATTATTTTCAGGTATACAAACTAATCATTTGACATCTTATGATGTGCTCACTAAGTCTAGTAACCTTCTGTCACAGTGTGAAGTTATCACACTATTATTGATTATTTTCTCCTTCACTTTTCCACCCAACTCTCTATCCTCTTCCCTTCTAGTAACCACTGTTTGTTCTTTGTTTCTATGAGTCTGTTTTTGCTTTGTTTGTTGTTCATTTGTTTTTTTTTTAATTCCACATACAAGTGAAATCATGTAGTATTTGTCTTTCTCTGTCTGAATACCTACTGTTAAATATTTTTAAATAGAATGAACAATACCTAAGATATATAATATATAAAATCGTATAATATATCATATATATATATTACATATGGTATATCAATTATATCAGATTAAATTGCACTAGGTTTTAAATTATAAACAGTCTCTGGGAGACTGTTTTAGGAAAATTCTCAATTTTTGAGATGGTATTTTTTTACCTTGATAAGTTTAGAAATTATGCTTTATTAAAACCCAGATTTTCACATTTCTTAGACAGCAAAGTAAAAACAAACAAACAAACAAAAAAACAAAAACAAAAGGAAAATTTATTCGACTGACACTTTCATTTTTCCATTATCAAAAGCTGTGTGTGCTGTATTTCAGAAGTCTTGAACTATGTATTTTACTCAGACAAAGTTCAAACATTGCCAAGCACAACCTTTAAATTTCAGTTTCTCTTAAAACTAAAGAATACGTACTAAATTTTCCATTTCTTTTTCAATCAGTCTCAATTTAAGCATCTAATAGTCCTCTTATGACCACCATCTTCTTAGAATATGGACTTTTCCCTAAACAGAAATAAAATGAGTCTCCTACAAAGCAAGATAGTTGTTTGATATGCTTGCCAACATTCTTGTGAAAGAAGTGGAAGGATATCTAAGATGTTCAGATATAAATCCAGAAATAATTCTTGACATTTCATAAAATTGAAGAGGTTGATCATGGTTCCATAAATTCACTGATTTTATTATGGTATTCTCAGCTATTCTAAAGTCTCAGTACTAAATTTAACTGTAATGGTTCCTTGTGGACTACTCAGTATAATATTCTGAGTGAAGGTATTGTGATTTTAGTGTTTTCATCCTGCTCAAACCTTCTTAAATTTCTAATTTCTTTAGCAATGTTAATTCACAAAGTTGCTTTAAGTTAAAATCTTCAAAGCAATTTCATCTAGAGGCAATTCAACCAAACCCTTAAATGCCTGACCAGCTTCAATTTACTGGCATAAGTTTCTGCTAGGATCTCCCCTGAATTAGCTATTGTCCGACTCAGAGAACACATACCAGCATATCCTACTGTAGGTCAGGTGGGAGCTGTTCCCTGAAAAAAGATGTAGTTTGGCTGAGAAATGTGTTGGATTGTGTGGAATTGTGTTGACCACTCTGCCCCATTTTCGCCCTTCTATGTTCTTTTATCATAGAAGCTGGAAGCCTAGGAACTACATTTTCAAGAATTCCTGCCACTGTGGTCCTAGGTTAGATTGCCAATGAGAGGAACTAGTGTAATTTTGGAAGGCATAGGAAAAACAAAAGCAATTATTATTCTCACGGCTGTGGCTAGCAATACATAAACCTTCAGCATCAAGTTTTTTTCCCAGCAGCTTCCTGGTGCTCTCTAAACTAAAGAATCACCTGGTTTAGTGCAGTGGGCAGTAAAATCAGTGACAGTGGTTTCCTATCATTTGAACATTTCCTGATTTCCTAAAGGTAGTGTGGCCTCCCTAGTATTCTTTCTCAAGTTTTTAAAGCCCCTCTCTTAAGCTATTTGTTGTTTAAAATGCCTTATTTCCAGTTTCCTTACTGAACCCCAACTGATATAGAACATTTGACAGAACGGGATCCAGAATCCATCTCCTTTTTAAAGCCCTTTGGCAGTCCTGAGTGAGAAAAGAAACCAAGGATTCCAAATAGGATCTTACCAAGAGGGAAAAAAGAGAATGTGCTGGTGCTTTTGTGATCAGCTCCAGATTGCCCACATGGGGAAAGTTTACTTGGGATTGTGTAACTAGGAATGAAAAACCATCTGTTTAGGCAACTGGGTTCAATGAACATACTTCCTGATAGTAGCTGGGCATGCAAATGGCAAGCCAAAGTGGAAACTGAAAGCATGTAAGACAACACCTCTGTTTATACAGATTCGTATTAGGCTCAGCAAAAGCCATTTCTGCATTAAGGACAGATGCATCAATCTCATCTACATGCCTCAGAGAGAAAAGTCATCATCAACCACAATCCTCCCAGTCTTCCAACAGATCTACAAATAGACCTGCATCTGCAGTCTTTTATTTCTCTTTTGTTATAATAGAGGAACTCCGTGTGAACCAAAAACAAGGCCAGGACCTCCCTCTGCTTTCTCAGCAATCTCCAGCTTTTAATTATCCTGTTTCTCCCTCTGTCTTTAGCCATTTTGCCATTAACAATGATATTTAAAGACCATGCAGGTGTGTTCTAGGAACTCACAACTACAGAAGGATCTCTTTTAACCAATACTAAAGTCTACTTTACGTAGCCTATTATTGGCCAAACTTTTCAAAAAAATATTTAGTTATACTGACTCTTTTTTTTTTTTTTTTACCCCAAACACCTGTGAACTCATTTCAGTTTAGTGTCTTTAAATCTTCACTATTCTTCAAGAAATATTCTCTGGCTATGGTCACTTATTCATTCATATTTAACTTTTTTTTCATTTTTTCCTTTAACAAATATTAATATAACAGTTAGGAGCTAGAGATCTATATCTATATATCTATGTCTATAAAATAAGTAAAAGAAAAATTGTCCCTGCCTTGATTAATAATGTTTACATTGCAAATGCAAATAGCATCTGTTTTTTCTAATCAATTTATACTTTGTAAAACAAAAAAAAGTAATACAAACTTATTGCTACAAGATAAAAAAAATAGGATATATAAAAGAAAATGTAATAATCTCTCCCCAACTAGTTGATGTTAACAGTTGGACATAGATTTTCCACACATTTCTCTATATTCACATAATTAGTAACATACGTATTCAATAAATTTACAACACATGAAATTGCTGATATTCTACTGTTTTTCATTTACAAGAGTATCAAATGGTTCAACCTAATATAGGTACATGTATATTTTTATTTATTTTTAAATAGTTTTGGAGTAATGTTCAAATAATATTCTAAAAATATAAATGGTTTAATGAATGAATGATATCTAGTTTCACCTTTGTTAAGGAAATATAATTAAAAACAAAATCTTCTGCTAACCCAGAAAATCCTTTCCACAAAGGCAGAAGAGAGAGAAAACAGTTTTATTACTGAATAAGCATCAACCCAGAACATGGTGAGCATTATAGGCAATTTACTAAGAGAGTGCAAAAGTAGAAAAAACATCTCGTCCTTTTATGTGGCCAAGCAGATACAATAAATTTTATATATCTTGTCAAAATAAACAATAACTATTGTTCTAAGAGGACTTGACAGCACCATTTGTCACACAAAGTTTATTCTAAATTCACCTGAAAATTGATATGACCCATTATGTTAGTTAATTGGATTTATCCTAAGGCAAATTAAATTCTTACCTTTATGACAGGTGACAGTTCTGCAAGTTGGCCAAGGTTGGGCTCTTACTAGACCACAGAAACTGGGAGATAGGAGTGCTGCCTTCCTTGATGATTACATTTCAAAGAGATGGTTCCCAGGTCCTAGAGAAAGATATTCCTGGATTGTAAAAGTGACAAGAGGCTTATTTAGCCTTTAAAAAGATTTACATACATTTCAAGGAGATAGAGAATTTACAATTACAAGTTTTCTAAGGTAAATATCTAAGAGAAAGAAGGGTAGGCCATCTCTTCCCTTATTTTCCACAAGGAGAAGTAAGCCTTTTATTTATTTAGATATTTATTTGCCCTTGCATGTTACATATCAAGAATGAAAGCATTTACATAAAATTATCTGCCTTTCTCTTTATCACAAAATATTATCTCCCAATATTTGAATATTGGGATTCTCCTAGGTAATAACTGTATAGAAAGCAGAGAAGAGACTATGGAAAGGTTGGATAAATATACAACTATATAGAATGAGAGATTTAGTCAGAAAGCAAATCCCATAATCAGGAACCCATGTAGATATTATTTTTAGACAACTGAGCCAATAAACTTATCTATACACAAGCAAATTTTGCCAATATTTATTTTAGGTAAATAATCATAATCAAACTGAATAAATTCTATACACTTTTTTCTTAATAGTTTAACAGTAAGAGCATGATTGTTTCAGTGAAAAATGCATATACTAGATCTTGATGGTAATTAAAATGTTTCCACTTTCTTTTTATAGAAAGTCAATTATATATTGAAAAACCACAACTAGTAAAACATGAAGGCAGAAATGAAATAAATCACACAGTCATCCAGACAAGGAAATAACACACAATTATCTCATCATTTCTTGCCTGAATAACTATATAATATGTTTCACTTTTGCATTCAGGCTATTATATGTATATTCTCAGTGAATATGCTTATCTCACTAAACTACACTTAATTTTGTATTCCTGATGCTTGCATATTTCCTGGCAAAATGACAAAACCGAATAAGTATTTATTGGATTAAATTTTAGAATGACTTTAGCTCAAAATTACCCAAGGATAAATCTTGTCTCTATATATTTTTTTTTTCCTTCAGAGTGATAGTGATCAGGTCAGGCTGCCTCAGGACGCTCCACTGGCATGTGAATTATTTTCGGTTGAAGACAATTGAGGCCCAACAGACTCAGAAGAGCTTTTGACTCTCCCTTAAGGCCTAACAGAATTTAGATAGGCAGCCCACTCCAGGAAGAGAGCTAATACCACAGATGATGTTTTACATCTAAAAACTTATCTGCGCATTGTGGAAAATATTTGTTTACCAAACATTCATTCTTCGCATCTTTCTGTGAATTGTCTTCCTCACTGTCTTTGAATTCCCACACTTCTAATCCCTTCTTTTTATGGCATATAAGTCTAAATTGCCTGATATCTGTCTGAAAGCTTGTCATGTCTTTGTGGAGTTCCTGTACATACAAAATTAACTTTTTTCTTTTTGTTAATCTGTCTTATGTCAATTTAATTATTAGGCCAGCCAAAGAACCTAGAAGAGAAGAAGGAAAAGTTTTTCTACCCTATAAGAGGAACAATAAATTTTCAAACTAAGCCCCAGAAATTGTTACTTTAATTTACTGAATATTTTCTACAGTACGAAAAGCAGCATTAGATCTTAGTTAATCATAGTCAATGGCATCTCAATTATAACTAACAGTTACCATTTATTGAGTGCTTACTATACACTTGTTAAAAGGTTTTATGTATAATTCTCAAATTTTCAACTTTATAAGGCGTGTTTGCTAGTCTTACCCTTAGAATTGGTGAAACTGAAAGAGATTAGAGAAAGCAAGTAACTTAGCCAGGGTGATACAGTTAGAAAATGGTAGATACAAGTTTAAAACTACGGCAGTCTGAGTATACAGTTTCTACTCCAAGGTCTCTGCTTTTCCGTCAACATATTACTCTGCCTCTTTAACCAAGTAATGTGTGCCCAGCCTGTATAGCAAGCAGTGTACATAGTATCTACTAAAGGAAGTGCCAGATTCTTCCTAGTGCAAACCATTGTTAGAATTCAAGATGGCTTAATACTTTGGATTAGGAAATGAATTGCATGACTCTAGTGATAAATACTCTCAGTCAAATAGGTAAGAACGTTGTGGTTCAGTATAAAAAAATAAAAGAAGTGGGTGTCATGGATGTAGCCCATGAGGGTAACTCTGTGACAAAGAGGAAACAGAGTCCAGAACTTGTGGGAGGGCTTTCAGAAGGTATGCAAAGAGTTATTTCTCCCAAACAACTATACTGTGGTTCAGAAGAATCTCCCCAGTATCCCCAGTAAGGTCTGGAGTGATAAACAAAAACTGCAATCAAGGATTTAAAGAAAATATGAGGCTTAATTATATTTCACTGAACACTATGCAGCTGTTAATCCAGTAAACCAGATCTTCCTGCTTCTGGGAATGAACCTACTGCTTTATCCTGCTGAGCCAGTGTCTGGAACTGCGTAGCCACGTCTGGGAGTAGTTTCTACAGAGAGCTATGGAAGGCAGGATATTCAGGGAGGGAGGGGTTATGCTGTTAGGGTGAAATGGGAAGGGGAGAATAGCCTTTGCAGGGTTCATATATTTGCTGATATTATTTGTCTGAGGAGGCTTGGTTCTCTTTACTTTATTCAACCTGGACAGAAAGGGAAGGCATGTCCACAGGCACTATTTCATGGAGATTTTAAACAACACTTCCCTTAATTATTTATGAGATTTCTTGCTTTTCTTATTGCCCTGGACCTCAAGCTCCACAGGAAATTGTGATACCACTGCTCCTTCTTGTTATATTTTTTTTATTGCTTTTCTCAATTACTTAAAGTTTGTATTGTTATTTAAATATCTATTATTTGTTCATATCATTTCTCCTCAACCCAATGGCAAACACCTTGAGGGCAGGAATATGTTGTAGAGATCAACTATCTTACAATCAGGCAAAATACTGGCCAATATGATCTGGTAGAGAATTCAGATATATTGATCTTTGTTCCAACAAAAGCGCCTAGGAGACATATGGCTTTGTAGCAAAGAGTGTTCTCCTTATTCACGGATTATTTTAACAGCAGGTGAAAGAAACCCACCTTAGTTCACCTTAATTGGGAATAAATATTTTGATTCATGGACACAAATCACAAGAAAGCCAAAATGAAGCCTGCCTTACACATTTAGAACTAAATATTATTATATTTACCACAATGCTTTCTGTGCGACGACAGAGATACAGAAACCTTCAATTTTTACATTTCCAAAACACTGAAACCAGAAGGAAAAGACTCTCATCGATAATTTACAAATCCCAGGGGAAAATTCCCAAGCCCATTTAAGAACTGTGAATAAAGAGGCAAGATACTAATAGCTCCCTTCAGTGGACATAGTTAGAATGTGGGGAGAAGGTGCAGTTCCTCAAAAGAATGGAAAGGCAAGTAGGTGAATATTTGTGAGCTGAAAAGCCATTATATTTTATATCTAATGTAGAATGTTATAAAAGGGGAGAAATAGTGTATTTCAGTATGTGCCGACTACCTACTATATGCCTTATAAACTTTATATACATTATAAGCTCATCCAAATATCCATTAAGGATAATAAATATGAAGATATATGGGATAATATCGGTCATTACATTTGTCCTCTAAGTTCTAAACAGAGTGAAACATTTATAATTAAGATAAAGATATAATAATACATCTTTAAACCATTAACACTAAAGTTTAATCTCTCTGTTAATCTTAAGATACTTCCTTGCTCAAAATTAGATAATTCAAAAATTCAGTCTTTAAGAGAGTTATTATTTGCAGAGTATCACACGCAAGTATTTTACAAGCACTATATCATTTAACCCTCATAAAAATACTAGAATGTAGGTGTTCATATTTGTTAGGATATAGGCTAAGCTACTTTAGCAATATACATTGACTTTAAAAAACTAGGTTTCTTTCTTTCTTAAGGAACACTCAGACATTTCAGGTTATCCAGAATGGGTGATCCTGAGGGTTCTGCCAGACTCAAGGTAGAGCTTCCATCTCTGAGTCCAGAATGGTGCCATTTCCTAAGTCCAGCTATTGGCATTTCTCATCCATTGGAAAAAGGAAAAAGGAAGTGGAGGACAAATGGGTTTTTTTAAGGCTACGATCTGAAAATTGCATTTATCATTTGTATTTTCCTGTTAGTCATAACTGGGTTAGATGGTCACATTTAGTAAGAGGCAGACTAAAAAATGTAGCTGGGAGTGCAGTAATCCTACTACAATATATGTGTGTACGTGGGGAGTTGATTGAAGTAGAATTACTGGGATTTACTGTGAAGTTAATGTGTAATAAACTTTAGAACTCCTCACTTACATGGGCTCCTTTAAAGGCCTTGGGAGAGAGGAAGTTAGTAAATCATTCATTTATTTATTTTATATCCTTT
>NW_011888792.1:16555733-16563853 GCF_000151845.1 Pteropus vampyrus
GAATGGTGCCATTTCCTAAGTCCAGCTATTGGCATTTCTCATCCATTGGAAAAAGGAAAAAGGAAGTGGAGGACAAATGGGTTTTTTTAAGGCTATGATCTGAAAATTGCATTTATCATTTGTATTTTCCTGTTAGTCATAACTGGGTTAGATGGTCACATTTAGTAACAGGCAGACTAAAAAAATGTAGCTGGGAGTGCAGTAATCCTACTACAATATATGTGTGTATGTGGGGAGTTGATTGAAGTAGAATTACTGGGATTTACTGTGAAGTTAATGTGTCATAAACTTTAGAACTCCTCACTTACATGGGCTCCTTTAAAGGCCTTGGGAGAGAGGAAGTTAGTAAATCATTCATTTATTTATTTTATATCCTTTTTTCCTTAACATTTTCAAAAGATAGATCTGCCCCTAGACAGGTAGAGCCTGTCTATAAAAGAAATACAGGGAGAAAACTTCTGGAGGTAAATTGACAGTCTCTGCCCCAAAATAATTTACTTTACCAATGAGTCCCAGAAAAGTTAAACATCTTGCAAAAAGTCACATGGAGTTAAAGTCACATGAAATTACAATGTAGGTTGCTATAGCTCAAAGACATTTCACTATTATATCTCTAGTGCATGATGTACTCATTACCTTTTAGAATTGTATTTCCTCCAGGCACTATCTCAGGAGAAAAGTTGGACAATCTAGAAAAGTTGGACAATAAGAAAATACAAGGTAATTGGCTACATCTCTTTGTCCCTATCTGTTCAGATGATCTTGGGAGACAAAGTGAAAGTGAAATAGAACATGCGAAGCCCAGCTGCCAAGCTGACATGACAGCCAGTTAGTTGGGGCAATGCCACTCTCAGAGCAGCCCAAAGGTTAATGACACAGATGCAACCGAAGATCTGATGAATAGAGGCTGTGAACTCCATATCAATAACTTACAGCAAATGCCTGGAGGTGGCAGATGAAGAGGCCCATCATCAATTAACCATGGCAGCCCATTTTTATAAAATTGTCAGAAGGGATTATTAAATTTCACATCTTAATTTGCTTGGGGGGAAAATATCAAATAACACTAAAGGTTGCATTTTAAAAACATTTAGTGTAAACTCTTGCTTCCGGCCTCATGTCAAACTGTCAAAAAGGTGCTATACAATTTGATCCATGCTTTTCATTTTTCCATTTCTGAGCTAAGGTATTTCTTCATACTTATTATATTAATCTTACAAGTTTTTTTTTTTAAATCAGATTAATACCTTCCAGTTTAAGAATTTCATAAATTAGGGAAATATTTACTCATTAAGAAAACAACCTCAAAGTCTGAATATGAGAGCAAGAGGAATATTTATTCAGCATATCAATTTTGAGTGTACATTCCTCAAAGTAAAATACCAAAGAAAATACAGAACATTAGGTGTAAGCTTTGCTTTTTACAAATTTCCTTATTTATAGTATATTCAGAAAAACATGCTGCACTAAGTCATAGGGACTTTAAATGGTCTCTCTCTAGATATGATTTTTTTCATTTCAAGACTTAATTCAGAGGGTTTCATCTAACTTAAACTGTATTTACTGTAGATTAGCCTGATTATTCAACCTTCTAAAGTAAATCAAATTTCTTATATTTGTAAAATTCCTATAAATGCCAGAATTATTTGGTAGCACACTGGAAAAAATTTAAAAGACCAAATATGACACTTTTTAAAGGGCAATTATAATTAAATGCAACCACTACTAAAGTACAAGTTTTCATAGTATCCAGAAAACCATTCAATTATTCCACTCACCACATTTTCACACTTAGCAATGCGATGCTGTTTCAATAATTGTTTACTATTGTAATATGACTAGCCTAATACCCTCTTAAGAAAATTATTTTCTTTAGCACTAGATTAATATTATCCTGTGCTTCTAACTTTTTATTTGTAGTCAATTGTTCCCAATTCAATATCACAATCCCCTAATGTAATGATCTCTGATGGACATCACTAAAACTGTAAACTTGATTGTAACAAAATGAAATGTTTACACAATGATTAACTAGAGGTAGTTCACTGAAAAGAGCTCACAGCATAGCAGAGAGCTGTGGGAAATTGTTGAGAGTCACTATTCTATATATTGATAAAGATGAAGAAAAAGATTATAGAATTCTAGAATTATAAGACATAGGAATTATTTAGGCAAGCATTCTAATTAAACAGGCCATGGACCAAAAACTAAATTGGATAAAAGTCTTAAAATTGGCATCTGAACCAAGATTTGGATCTAGTGTTGTGTATACTGTAGCCTACTGCCTTAACTAAAATCATACAGTCCCCAAGATGGCATGGTTATACTGACAAGAGCAGTACTTGACTATACTTACTTGAATCAAGCAAACTGTAGATCGGCCTTTTATTCTCAGATGAAAACTTCCCACTGGTCCTTTGTCTCTCCATGTCTTCCCCATAAATCAACCTAGATGGAGGGCTGAATCATGTGGTTGTGGTGCTGAGAAAGTCTGCATCTCCTTTAGGTTCCAAAATGTTCCACCTTATAGCAAGTAAATGTGAATTAATTGGTTGACTGACTGACTGACTGACTTCTAGACTAAATAGTTGATTGTCTAAACAAATTAGGGCTTTAGGGAGGCTTCTCATGTAAATTTCCAATGTCAAACAATTGATAAACTTGATTATCTGTAGTCCCAAGTTAAGAAAAATTTCTAATTGTAACTTAAATCTCTTCAAATATTTCTTAAAACCTCATAATTTTTTTCTGTTTACATAAAAATACTAGCTAAAAAATTAAATTATGTTGTGTCTAAGAATGAAATTATATAGTAATTCAACATCAATATCTGATATTATGTGATAGACCTAATAGACATAATATTTTTATTATGATACTCACGAAAATAATATAGCATTTATAATTCAAGAGTTGGTCATAATGCCATGTCTTTCAAAAGGCAACTTTTCAATACAAATTTTAAAATTAATATTATCATCTTGGGGATCAAATATATGGTAGCTGAAGGAACCTGGACTTTGGGTGGTAAACACACAATAAAGATACAGATGTCAAATTACAATGTGCACCTTAAAATTATATAATTGTATTAACTAATGTTACCCCAATAAACTTAAAAATAAATAAAAATGAAAAAATGTAATCTTTTTCTACCTAAAACTTACAGTAGTAAGTTGATACACTTTGTTCTGGCATTCATGTTTGAGAAAAAGTTTTGTAAACTTTATAGAAAAACATTTGGACAAATTAAAAATCATTGCAGCAATACATATAGACCTCATATTCCTTTGAATTTCTACTTCTTTTCTAATTTCTACATTTTTTATATTATGGGAAGACATTACCAAAGAAAATACAATAGTAAAAGATAACATTGGTTCTGAGGGAGAAAGATAGTGAGAATCATCTCTTTTGTGAGATCAAAGAATCTCTTCTTTCAATGTCCTTGTTAATGTGAACTGAATTAAAAATGTGAACATGTAAGTATATGGATTGCTTGATTCCAGTTTCACCTTCATTAGGTAACCTGTGTCTTATAAATTCCTTTCTTAAAGAACAATTTGTATGTTCATTTTTTCCTCTCAATTTCCCACTAAACTTCCAATTATTTTAAATATTATAGCAAGCCATCAAATAAATATGAAACATTTTAAGTACTACAGTAAAGTATCATGTAAACATGAAAATTTTCAAAAATTTGTATAATGATTGGTCCTTCATATTATCTTTAGGATTTAAAGATTTATATACAAATGTGAATGCTAACACTGAAATGTCTAACCTTCGTTCTATTATTACATGACAGAGTACTGACAGTATCATATTCTAACTTAACCAAAACTGAACTAAAATAGAAAGTATCATTGTAATCGGCCATATGGCTAATTCATTCTCAACTGGTTATTTTTAAAGACTCAGACGCCATTCCTCTCTAGAGGAATAAAAATAGCATTACTAGTGGGCACATCAAAGCTACATTGCTCAGCCAGTCATTGTGTTAGCTGGCATTAAATTCCTGAACAGTATACTATTACAACACAGGTCATCTGGATGACTATGAATGGATGGTCTTTATGTGATCGAGATTAATTTGGTAGACCTGGCCCTTGAGAGAAAGCCACAAAATACAACATTGATTCTCAAGCAGCAGGGATGAGAATAGGATCTGCACACAGATCCTAAAAATATATTCTAAAAGTACCCTCAGAAAGGGTTCTGCTTCTTGAACATAACTGTGATTCAATTTCAGATGATGACTTAGTAGCTTTTTTTAAAAAAATCACATGGATAATTTTTTAATGCTTTATAAAGATTTGAAGAGTGTGTGGGGAGAGGGTGGGAGGAGGCTGATAAAAATGATACCATGGAAGAACTTCAGGCTGAACTTTGAACTTTAAGTTTTGTATTCAATTCTACGGTGAATGGCACTAGCTTCTCCTACAGGTTATGGGCTTCATGGATTTGGTAGCAGTAAAAGACAGATATGAGTCTCCATTTGGCCTCACGGATTGCAGTTTGTCCTCACAGGTTCCAATTTTTCTCTGTTTTTCCCTACTACACATCCAGCTTTCTTTCCAGGCTATTGACCTAGCTGACCTTTTGAGACTTGAGGCCTTGCACAAAATACACAGCAACAAGCTTATATAGATTTCTAAACCAGCTCTCAGAACTGTGTGAGGTGAAAGTCTCTAGAATAAATCTAAATAAATCTAAAGATTTATTCTATATCACTTATAGTGATTCTACTTCTCAGATCAAATCCTGACGGATAAAGTAATAATGCAGAGACATGAAAAAATTAAAAGGATTAATGCCCAAACACTCTGAAAGGGAGTTAGTATAATCTAGAAGCATGTCTTTATATTCTTTGATTTGATTCCATATCCCTGAATGCATACTTCTAACAACTTTATTTTACTTTAGGGACTATTTTATACAATAACACTGAGTTTCTCCAAAGGTAGAAAGAAAATAGCTCCTAATAACTACTCCTTCAAATATTCACTCTCAAGCCCACTAGAGTCTTCAGTCTGAAGTGTCTTAGTTCTACTTTTCCCTGCGTCCTTGCTGGCTTCTTGGAGATTTTGTCCCTCAGGCTGTGATAACAGCCCTTTGAAAAATTATCATACGTTTTTCTCTTTGTGTATTATGTGAAGTCTTTTTTTTTAAAAAGAATGTTATTAAAATATAGCAAACAATATTGTATTAGTTTCATGTGTACACCATAGTTATTCAACATTTATATACCTAAAGAAGTGACCACCATGATAAGTCCAGCAACTATCTGACACCATACAATGCCATCATAATATTATTGACTTTATTCCTCATACTGTACACCACATCCCCATGACTTATTTTATATCTGGAATTCACTCCCCCCTCTCCTTTTTGGTTTTCAATTAGAGTTTTCATTCACTATTATTTTAAATTAGTTTCAGGTGTACAGCACAGTGTTTAGACATTTATATAATTTATGAAGTGATCCATCTGAGTAGTCTAGTACCCACCTGGAACTATACATAGTTATTACTATATTATTGACTAGAATCTCTAGGCTTTACTTTACATCTCCATGACTATTTTATAACTACCAATTTGTACTTCTTAATCCTTTCAGCTTTTTGACCCTACCCCTAACCCCTCTCTCATCTGGCAACCATCAGTTTGTTCATTGCATCTGAGTCTGTTTCTATTTCTTTTATTTTGTTCTTTAGATTCCACATATAAGTGAGATCATATGGTATTTGTCTTTCTCTGTCAGATTCACTTCAAGAGTGAAGTCTTTACAGTTTAGCAGTTCACTGTAAACTTGTGAAATGATGCTCACATTTTCTTTTCCTTCTGTAAGGATCAGCCTAGCAGAAGCTGAGCAGAGCAATGAGCACACCTTCTAGCAAGTATTAAATCACCCATAATGTGAAAGATAGGAGAGTATATCAATTTTCTTACTAGATGCTACCAGATAGGCATTTCCTTTTATTTCAGCAAACTTGCTCTTTGGAAACCTGGGCATTCACTTCATTTTTATTCCCTGATAGCTGTTTCTAAGTCACAGGTCCACTGTGTAAGGCCTTTCTTTTTTCTTTACAATGTCATCAAATATTCTACAAGTATTTACTGATCACTTACCACGTAGCAGGCATAGAGTTAATCCTAGGCCTAGGCTGAGATGAAATGTGTGACGAGGGAAGCCTCTTCGGTTTGTCTAAGGACATAGCATATTCTTGGGTTATAGGGGCTACCTAAAGAGGAAAGCAGCTTTTGTTGAAATTAAAAATGTGTATATATAATGGTGTTTTAAAAATTTTACCTAATCTGTTGCTGCTAGAGTTTAGTGTAATCTGAACAGAATTCTTTTCTTGGTTAATCCTCAATATTTCCATCTCAGCATAAACAATGTTTGGCTGGGAAGAAATGGTTTACAGTAGATCTCTAGGATTTGCTTATTAGATATGCTATGCCCAAGGCTTGAGCTTTCTTCATCTTCATTTTACCCACTAAATGTACATTCAAATGATTATTCTATAGATGGCATTATAGATTGGGGAGTTCTATTGAAGAAATTAAAAAAAAATCAATTCCCCTTTTTAACCTTTTTCCATTCATCACTACATCCTATCACAATACAATAAGATAATATTCAGCTACTCATTTATACCAAACAGTAACAAAAGAAGCAATATCTATTGTTAACTTTTTACAAATGCAAGTTTAAAACTAAAAGAAATCAAACAGGGACTATATAAATGACTGCAATTTTACTAAAAGACAAAGCTTAGTTACACACACACACACACACACACACACACACACAAGTACATCGGTGCGCACTAAAATAAATCCCAAGGCAGAAACTCATAATTATGTCTATAGCAGAAGACAGAGTAGATGCGTTCTCAGTAGTATATTCAATTTTGTTAGATTTTCAGAACAAGTGACTGAGAAACAGTACATCTACCAAAAGCAGTGACGCCTAAAATATGTTTTTAAACCTAAGGGGAGGAGAGAACTTCCCTGCATTACCGTTCAGGTTAAAATACTTTCAATTCATTTTTCAATGTTGGCACTTTTTCTCTTACTATTTTATTAAGGATACATTAGTAGCTTTTAAACTTTAATAATTATAACAAAAAACTGCAAAAGTATGTATTAAAAAAATTTCTGAAAGCATTTTAATACTGTGAACCATGTGAAAAATGTACAAAACAAATAAAAAGATTTATATGCTGCCCTAGTCACTACTATTATTTATTTGTTCATTTATATCTGAACACTCAGTGCTTTTGGAAATTATTTAGGGAAACATAAAAATACACTGTATAATAAAAGTGTATCAAAAATAACTGAAGAACTGTGGCAAACGAAAATAAGTGTAGAAATAATAGAATAAATTCAAAAGTTATACAAAAATGCTTGCCCTGAAGTACAATAGCTAACGTCAAGCCTCTAATTTGTCAATGTGCTGTCTACAACAGTAAAGCAAGAGGGAACACAGCCAGTTACTTGAGCCATAGCTTCCACAATAAGAGATAGACTAGTTTCTCAAAGAAGCACATTTATTGCTCATATGGACACCACAGGGCTACTGGAAAATCATATCATCAAACCAAATGAATGCACAGATAGTGAAAGCTTTAAACGTCTGTAGCAAAAATAATAGCAACAAGAATATTAGTCTAGCAAATGTGCAGCCCATTTTAATCATACTTCCTTATTTTAAGAGTGTTTTTGTGTGCGTATGTATGTATTCTCCAGTAAACTACCCACAGGTATTTAATAATAAAAGATCATAGTACATATTCCAATATACATGTCAATCGCTGAATACAAAGCAGGAAATTGTTGGAAGACATACTGAAAGCAAAAATATATCTTTAGTTTTAAAATAGCTGATATGAAGTTATTCTTTCTGACATTAATTACATAATCGATTCAGTTGGCTCAAAATTTAAGAAAATGCATTCCTGTCAATTACATATAAGAGAATATGTATCTTTCTATTCTTTCTATAAAGAACAGGTTTCTAAGTCAAGCAAAAGTGGCAGCAAGTCAAAATTTTTCCTACCAAACTTGAATTTTTAAAAAAGAATTAAAATATGAGTGCTGTATAAAAA
>NW_011888792.1:16566463-16570709 GCF_000151845.1 Pteropus vampyrus
TAACTGAAGAACTGTGGCAAACGAAAATAAGTGTAGAAATAATAGAATAAATTCAAAAGTTATACAAAAATGCTTGCCCTGAAGTACAATAGCTAACGTCAAGCCTCTAATTTGTCAATGTGCTGTCTACAACAGTAAAGCAAGAGGGAACACAGCCAGTTACTTGAGCCATAGCTTCCACAATAAGAGATAGACTAGTTTCTCAAAGAAGCACATTTATTGCTCATATGGACACCACAGGGCTACTGGAAAATCATATCATCAAACCAAATGAATGCACAGATAGTGAAAGCTTTAAACGTCTGTAGCAAAAATAATAGCAACAAGAATATTAGTCTAGCAAAATGTGCAGCCCATTTTAATCATACTTCCTTATTTTAAGAGTGTTTTTGTGTGCGTATGTATGTATTCTCCAGTAAACTACCCACAGGTATTTAATAATAAAAGATCATAGTACATATTCCAATATACATGTCAATCGCTGAATACAAAGCAGGAAATTGTTGGAAGACATACTGAAAGCAAAAATATATCTTTAGTTTTAAAATAGCTGATATGAAGTTATTCTTTCTGACATTAATTACATAATCGATTCAGTTGGCTCAAAATTTAAGAAAATGCATTCCTGTCAATTACATATAAGAGAATATGTATCTTTCTATTCTTTCTATAAAGAACTGGTTTCTAAGTCAAGCAAAAGTGGCAGCAAGTCAAAATTTTTCCTACCAAACTTGAATTTTTAAAAAAGAATTAAAATATGAGTGCTGTATAAAAACCAACAATGAGGTGTTTGCATTGATTCCAAATAGCTCTCTTCTCAGGTATTGTAAAGTGTGAAATAAATTTAGAGTACCCTGGTAATATTTTAAATTGCCTAAATCCAGTCAATCAAGAATGTCTAAAAATAGACTTTTGATTTACATGGGTCAATAAATTCCTTTTTTCATTAAACAATTTTGAGTTTTGGTCACTTTTAATCATAGTACAGATATATATATAAATTGAGTCCAAATCACTGGATAAAGAACAAAGTCAACAAAAGTTCCACATTATCTAATATTATTCTTAACAGATATTTCCACAAAAATGATATAAAGAGTTCAATAATGAAATCATCATACTGAAGCTAGCCTACTCTTCAAACAGAAAATTGATGGTAAAAGCCAAGATTACTAATTGCCAAGAACAGGGTTTACTAAACATTTTAGATGGAATATCCACTAAGTTAATAGGAGTATAAATCGTGAAATAGAAGCTTGCTTTAAAAATGAATAAATTCACTAACTCTTTCAGCCTAACTCATTCCACTCTCCTTTGTTACTTCTAATAATCTTTCAAGTCTACTCTTAAATGTCTCCTTTCCAGAAACCCTTTCCTCAACTGAAAAACTACACCGATATTCCTGTTACAATTTCCAGTTATATCTTTAACATAATTTTTTTAAAATTAAGAATTACATTTCTATACTTTCATATAATTATTTAATAATATTATCCCCACTCCTATAATCTGTGATTCTTATGAGTGCATTATTTTCTCTTTTTCCCTCTCCTTCTCTCCCTCCCCATCTCCCTCCTTCCATCTCTCTCTATCTCTCTCTCTCTCCCTCTCCCTCTTCCTCTCCCTCTCTTTCTCTCTCTCTGTTTCTACTGTATCCCCATCACCCAGTGTAGTATCTGGTACTAGCAGGCACTAGATCAATCTTTCTTAAATGAATGAATGAATGAATGAATGAATGAATAACCGGATGATAGAATGGGTGACTGGTTTAATATGCATGTACTAAAAAAGTTCTTACAAATAATCACTTCCCCTTCCCAGTTCCAGAGCCCTGCATTATCAAAATTAAAACAAAGCAGTAGTTGGACTATATCACTTTATCTTACTATAATATGAAGCAGAAATTGACAATTTAGCTGTGCTGAGCAAATCGACTTCTACAGATCACATTATTTCTTTTGTAGACTACGTTTTTCCTGATGTTTGTTCCTAGGCAGATCCTTATATTTTAGTAGCAGGGAACGAGGTCTGAACTCACTGGGAGTAAATTAGTTGGAAGTATGTCATTTGTTGAATATAAAATAGAAAGAGGAAATTGCATGGAATTGTTTAAGATTGATGCTGGAGAGATGTGAATGAGTGTATGCTACGTGCTAGGTATATTTTTATAACACTTCATGATAAATAAATTTTAAAAATTTAAATAACTCACCTAAATAACTAATCAGTAGTCAGCATGTGGACTATAGAATACAATGAAACATTCATATGACTCTAAAATGAAAACATGAGCTTTCCACTATAACAAATGATCTCCTCAAGAAAAATTATAATTTGAATGTCTATTTTACTATTCTAATATATATATATACTAATGTTTGATAGTAAAATTTTTAAATGATTAAATAAAAATTATCTTTACTAGAAACATGCATGAAATATAAAAGCATCTGAAGAGCTTGTACTTTTAAGAGAAAGGCAACAAAAATATGTATTATGCAAAGAAAAAAATGAATAAAAGTTCATAGAGCTACATAGAAATGAAAATATTTTTGTGAGTCTATTTAATAAATATCATCTAAACAATGCAGTATCCAGTGCAACTAAAACCAGAAAAATAGAGCAACAAGGACATATGCACATGAGATACTGTGAATATAAAAACTGCATTTTAAAATTGCATGCATTATATGATCCCATTCATTATAAACATAGTGATAGAGAAATACCATATTTAATCAATTCTAAAATGGTTATTTTGCTGCTTATTTTCCTGTTTGCTCTCAGATCCATTTCCCACCCATCCTTTGCTCTGCTAACCTTACGAACTCTGTTTCCTTGACTTCTTGCCAGCTGGCTTCCTTTCAGTTTCCACTAATGGAAGGCATATGTGAGCAACTGGGGGTGGAGAAGGGAAAAGGCAAGATTCTTGCCTCTCCCTGCTGTAGAAGGCCTCCTCAGCCAGCCGTCAATTCCATGGCTCTAGTTCCAACCAGTCTCTGGCTCCATGGTTCAAGTTCCCGCCGTGATTCTAGTTTCTGCCAGGCATTCTGGCTCATGTGCCAAATGCCAACCACCACTTCATCCCTTTATTCTTCTACCCTGAAATTGAGAGCAGCTTCCTTCAGGGGCTAATCTCTAGTTGTCTAACCTACATCGATTTGCCTTTTTAGCTCTCTTTTTCTAAGTAGTTCTCTATTAAATTACTTTTATTGAATTACCTGACAGTTCTGTTTCCTAACTGGACACTAACTTATGCTCACATTGTTTTGATGTCCTAACGTCTCTGAAATTGGACTGCATTTTATAATTCTTATTGATGAGATAGCAAAATTGATCCTGGCAAAGGAATGGACCCCAAATCTGGGGCATTCGGTTGAATATCTTAAGAAACAAGAAGATCATGATAATAATATGGGAGAATACATTCTGGAACAACAAACTTTGGATTCGAAGTGAGGATCACAATGACGGGTTGAGATCTCCTTAATAATATTCTTATTTGTCAGGATGATGAGAGGGAGATAATACAAGGACATGTATGTAGTAATTAAAAAATTCCAGGCACTGTTTGAGGTACTTTACATATATTTCCTTATTTTATCTCTCCAAAAACCCAGTACTATTATTGTCTTTAACTTATTCATATAGACTAGTGAAGAAGCCAGAATCATTTGGAGAAAGAAGGACAATAAATATGCATAATTAGATAATGTAAACCTTTAGTTTTTATAGTGATTGACCCTAACCTTAGTGCCTGTCATATATCCCAGATACCATGAACTAAAGATCACTAAAATTCTGAAAACCAGAATAGAACCTTTTTTTCTTTTAAATCTCCTGGAGGCAAAGGATCATGGTTACTGAAAGGGTGAGGTTCTACTCTATCATTAATAATCATACAATAAATAAATTTTTGATATCGCTTATTTTTTTTAAAAAAATCATTTTATAAATGACAATCGAGTAGATGAAAATAGCCCAAATATTAATCTATTGCTGCATAAGAAATAACCACATTTGGTGGCTTAAGACAAGAAACTTACTATGTCACACAGTTTCTGAGAGTCAGGAATTCAGAAGCAGCTTAGCCGTGTGTTTCCGAGCCATGCGGCTCAGGGTCTCTCATGAGGTTGCAATCTAGCTGTTGATTGATCTGTATCTCTGTGACTGGGGCTAGGGAATCTGTTTCCAGATTCGCTCACATAGCTATTAGTAGGAGGTTTCAGTTCCTCGCCATGTGGAG
>NW_011888792.1:16571804-16584051 GCF_000151845.1 Pteropus vampyrus
CATTTTTCAGTGTATTACCAGGTAAAATCAATGTATACACTTTTAGAATAGGCTCACCATCAGGGAGAATTAGAGCAAGCAAGAAGTATTTTTGTGCTAAGCTTTACTGCTCAGAGTGACCACTTACATGGAACAAATGTAGTTCAAACATCAGCAGGTCTATTCTTCAAAAGTGGGCTCTTTTTTTCACCTTATTGATTTTTCTCTGCTCATTATGGATCACTTCATCTCCTTTTGATTTGTTTCTTTTACTGACTTGGCACTTCTTGTAGGTGCTTCACTTTTCACTAATGGCAATTGCTGGCTATTGACCAAATATGACATGACTACTGAATCAAAACTTTTTACATTATAGCTCAATAATAGTAAATGCAATTTTATACACTCCAAATTAGTTCTACCAATAGCATTAAGAAATGTAGGAACCAGACAGGATAAAATCATAATAAAAATATCTAACATCACAACCACAGTTTAGATTGTTTCAAATACTATTCAGTAAGATAATTTTGTTTACCTAGAATAAAGGGAAGGAGAAGATTCTACAAAATCCCATGTACTTAATGAATATCTGTTTTCTTTTACTGGAATTTTTATGCTACTTGGTAAGAGAACTGCGAAAATAAAATTAATCCTATATGGTAACTATTTGGTCACTGACTAAACAAACCAAAGAAAACAGTGATTTTGTTTTTTTCTTAAATGCTGCATTTGCTAACTCTAACTTTCTCAAAGATAGTAATTGTTATTTAGTAATTGTCAGTATTGAATGACAGAAAACTGTGTTATATCCACTGTTTTCTAACCTATTCCTATGACCTACAGGAGTTACTGACTCTTCATTTTTTCCCAAAAGGTTGAATTTGTAATATAACATATTTTATGGAGCAAAAAATGGAAGTATGTTCTTTTGTGAAATATACATGTTTTGGAAACACGGATATTCAGATACAGGATGGATAAGGCATAGACAGGATGAGAGAAGCTAAAAAGGAATAAAAAGTATCCTAAAGTTTTTGTCATATTTGTGAGGGCCCCAGAAATGATGTATGCATCTTACAACAGGGCGCACTAATAGGAACTAGAAGAAATACAAGTTGCAGTTATGTGCATTGAGACTTTATTCAAATTCTTATTTGGATACAGCCTTTTCCTTTCTCTGAGCATACTACATTATCAATTATGTGAATGAGTTAAGTCAACACTTCATTACTGACTGCCTTTCCCATTCTCCTCAGTGGTTTTACTATACCTTTACTACTCTCCTTGAATCTCTAGCTTTCCTCTTGACTGACACCCTCACCTTGGACTTCAAATATGGTCAGTCCTTTCTACCCAGAAATTGAACAAAATGATCAATGTACTTCAGCTTCCACTTCTTTATCCTCTTCTGCCATAGACCCTCAAGTGTAATTTACACCCACTTTTTTCACTCTTATGCCTCCTAGAGTCTTGAATCCTGCACTGTATTTTTCTTTCCTTTACCACTCCACTAAAAATACAGGAAATTGATTTCTGGATTGTCAAATAGACTTTTCACTTTTTACCTGCTTTGATTTCTTTATGATATCTGTCTTGGACAGTTCTTTCTCTTTTAGCTTAACTGGCAGCACTATTTTGACTTTCCTTCTTATCATACACTATTTTTTATCTTGCTGGTTTAACATTAGTTTTCATCTGTTCTCTGATCCACAGAACATCTTTGTTCCTGTTACAGTCTTTCTACAGTCTCTTCCATGATATCTACTGTACAAAATTATTTCTCCTGTATTAAACTTTCCTCTTAGTGCAAGCCTCATTTTAAATCACCTACCAAACTAAACATCTATATAGCTCTCCAATAGAAATTTTAGGTATATGATGGACAAAAATAGTATTAATAATAATTATTATATTGTGATAGAAATAGCAATATATTTAATATACATTATATTTTAATCTCCGTAATAACCTCTTGAGAGGAATTACTCTATGTATTTTGTCATGAACGAAACTAAGAATCAGAATAATTAAGAAAGTGCATAATGTCCAAAAAACAGTAAAGACATGTACCATAATTTGAATTCAAGTCTAGGGCCAGTAAGGGAAAGTATAATGATTTAACTGATTGCTAAATTCTACTGCTTCTAAAACAAATTTTACACACACAAAAAAAACCCTGCTTTTCCACTCTTTTAAAACTCAGTTAATGACTCAGCACCTACCAATCACTTACACAGCAAATCTAAGCGACAGCTCTGACCATTCCATCTTTAATAATAACTACATCCATTTTTTTTGAGTTTTGATAAACGGGTGCCAAAGTGTTTTTAAATAAATACCCTGCTTCCATTTTCTCTACCATGACTGTTATTCAGACTTCCTAATCTCGACTTCCACTTACTACCTGAGTAACATTCTTAAACTTAAGCTTTTTCATATTATTCCTTTGAACAAACTCTTTCAATTATTTTAATTTCACACATAAAATTCATACTCCCAGCCCTCTCATTCACATATTCATTATTATTTCTAGTTGTCTCCCTTGTCACTGAGGCCCATGACCTTTTTGGCTTTAGATTCATTCCATCATTATTCGGTGTATGAACATGCCAGTCACTTTCATACCTTCCCTTATTCTTTGCCTCATGCTCTTCTTTCCATCCTTATTTTCTTCCCTGACTAGAAATCCAGTTCATCTCTATTCATCACTGATATATTTGAATTTGAATAGGTCTGTTATATGTCTGTCTCCCCAAATAAACTGACAGGTTTTCAGGGCAAGAGCCAGGTATTCATTTTCACAAGTCTGCTCTTTTTGCCCTAGAAACTGCATTGTCTAAAGCTTCTTACACAGAAAAGTTCAGACTGAAATTGTTGTTTCACAGTTATGGTGGGATAATAAGCGAAAGTTTTAACACTCATATATGTAATTTTGAGATCCTGGGAAGTCTACAAAAGTGAGAATAATCATAATAACCAACTTTTTTATAAATTAGAGTGTGACAATGACAATCCCACCATAGTATTACATAGTAACATTTCAGAACACTTATAACATGAAGTAAATCTTTAAAAATTTCAGAAATAGTAAAAAAGATTATACACAAAGAATAGAAGAGTTGTAGATGAGCATCATATTTCTCAAAATCTATAGCTATAAACATGTTTTCTAAAAATTAAGAGTAACATTAGGAAAATACAAATTTGACACAAAAACATTCAAATCATAAATGGGAAAATGCAATAAATAAAAGTTTTATTTTAGTACAATTCATAAAAGACAAGAAAAGAATGAATAAGAAAGCCTAAAAACATGAAATGAAAAATCAACTAAGATACATAAGATAAAAAGGTTATTACAATAAGTGTAAATTAAGATTTAAAAACTCTCAGTAAATTCAGGTTTATGTAGTTTACAGCAGACAAACTAAAAATAAGCTAATAAGTAAACAGATAGGCAAAAATATAGCAGATAAAGGCAAACAAACATATTGTAATATTGCAATTTTATATTAGATGGCACAGTAGTCAAGAAAAAAGTCTTATTTTAAATTAATGGGAAAAATCTAAATCTTTCATAATGGGAAAAGTTGTCATACTATGAGCATTTATAAACACATTCCTTTAATATAGCAGCAAGATATATAAAGCAAGAGTATTAGAAACAAAAATTATTTATCATCCTCTCTTCAAAAAGATTCATGTTAGAAGGCAATAACTTATTTATCTCAGAATTCAACAGGCTAAGAAGACAAAGAAATGATAAAAAAAAAATTGAATATCATTCTCAATATTCTTAGAATTTTATATTGTAGCCTAAATATTCTTTTTAAATTTACAGAGTATTTATAAAAATCAGTTGTCTTTTGCCACAAAAAAAATCTCAATAAAATTTCCAAATAGTAACCATAAAATCAACAGTCCCTAATTTCAGTGCAACAAAAAATTATTTTAAAAACTAACATAAAACAGGAAATTTAAAATATCAATCCTCTATTTTTTTAAAGAAACCGAATTTTAAAAAGTAGTCTGTTTCAAATTAGTACTGATGAAATATTGTTGTATGCAGTAAAAAAATGTACACCTTAATTCCTTTAATTAGAAAGATAAAGTATAGAAGATAAATTATGCATTTTAACTCACGAAAGTAAGTAAAAAGCAATAAGATATATCAAATGAATTTAGGTGGATGCTATTAAAGTGGATTTTAAAAGAAAAACCCTCAAAGAACTTAACATGTAGTCCCACTTGTTTATTTCATTTATGTTATCTATCTTTTGATATCAAATTCATAAAGTCATTGCTAAGACCAATGTCATGAAGTTTTCTCCCTATATTTTATTTTAAGAGTTTTACAGGTTCAGGTTTTATGTTTGAGTATTTAACAAATTTTGAGTGGACTTTCGTATATCATAGAAGCTAAGGGTACAATTTTATTCTTTTACATGTAAATATCCATGTTTCCCAACACTATTTGTTGAAAAGACTATCCTTTTCTCCTTGTGTGTTCTTGTCACCCTTCTCAATGATCAAGTGACTATATATGACTGGATTTATTTCTAGACTCTCTATTCTGTTCCACTGGCCTGTATGTCTGTCTTTAGGCCATACCATAGTCTTCTGATTACTATAGCTATGTTTTGAAATCAGGAAGTATTATACTTCCAGCTTTGTTCTTTCTTGGGATTGATTTTGCTAATCATGGTCTTTAGTGGTTCCATATAAATTGTAGAATTGCTTTTTCAAATACTGCAAAAAATGAATTTGGAATGTTGATTACATCAAAGTTACAACCATTTGCATGGCAAAAGGAACAATCAATAGAGTGAAAGAACCAAATGATTGGGAGAAGATATTTACAAATCATATATCTAATAGTGAGTTAATCTCCAAAATACATAAATAACTCCTATAACTCAATAACAGCAAATAAATAAATAAATAAATAAATCTAATAACCCGATTTAAAAATGACCTAAAAATTTGAATAGATATTTCTCCAAAGAAGATACACAAATGGCCAACAGGTATATGAAAAAAAATGCTCATTGTCATTAACCATCAAGGAAACGCAAATCAAAACCACAATGAGATATTACCTTACACATGTCAGAATAGCTATTAAAAAGAGAAAAGACAAATGTTGGTAAAGATGTAGAGAAATTAGAACCTTTGTACACAGTTGGTGGAAATACAAAATGGTGTAGCCACTATGAAAAATTACAAGAGGGTCTTTAAACTTTTTTTAAATGAACTACCATATGATCTAGCAACTCCACTTCTGTATATATACCTAAAAGAAACCAGGATATTAAAAAGATATTAGTACTCCCATGTTCATTGCAATACTATTCACAATAGTTACAATGTAGAAACAACCTAAATGTCCATGGACAGATAAATGGATAAACAAAATGTGGTATATACATATAATGGAATATTACTGAGTCTCTAAAAAGAAAAAAATAATACTGTTCTGGTCAGATGGCGGAGTAGATAAATGCTGTGCTTGCCTCCACTCACAACCACATTAAAATTACAACTAAACTACAGAACAACCATCTTTGAGAATCACCTGAAGTCTAGCAAAACATAAGGACATACAGAGGAAACCATCTCAAGACTTCTAGAGAGGGCAAAGGCACAGAACTGGCTGGTCCCATTGCCACATGTAGTGTTTAAAAATTGAAAAGGATAGCTCAGCTGTAAAGGTCTCCTCTAATGAGTACAGGGCTCCAGCCCCATCCCAGGCTCTTTCATCCAGGGTTCCAGTGCCAAGAGAAGTCCCCATGGTTTCTGGCTGTGAAAACCTGCAGAGATTGTGGCTGAGTGAAACAGAGGACCACTGGAGTCAAAGGCTTCCTCTTAAAGCACCCACACATGGATCTATTTGCTGGCAGACTCACTTGCTCTGAGCTCCAGCACTGAGGCAGCAGCTTGAAAGGTGCCAGAAACATATGAGGAGGAACAGCATTGTCTAGCTTCGAGGCAAGGGCTTGAGAGGCATCTTTCTCCCAAACAGAAGTGCTGGCAGAAGCCATTGTTCCTTTGTTGAGCCCTCCCCCAAATTAGCATGCAGATGCAGGTGGGCACCATAGCTGAGACTCAGTCAGCCTGGCTAACACTGTTCACCTTACCATGGTGATTTCCTGAGATCTCACCCCACCCAACTTGTAGGCCCACCCAGGTCACTTCCAGTGGCAATTTGATACAAATGGTCTGTCCTGGCTCATGCTGCAGACTTTCCTAAAATTTCCCAAAAGTTCACAGATCCCAAACAAGCAGCACATGGACTTTGGCATGCACTGAACCTCTTGCTGAACAGCCCCAAGCCTGGCACTAGTGGCAGCTGGCCTTGGTTTGCATCTTAGTCCCCCAACCCCCACCCCAGGCACCTCCAAGCCCACAAAGTGGCAACCATCTGCAGATCACTTTTTAGCTCATGCTAAGTAGCCTCAGGCATGACACAGGCATCAGCTGAGCTTAGCCAGCACCAGAGCTCCTCTCAAGAGGCCCCAGAACCAACACATCTGGTAGGTTACTTCAGATCACACCAGAGCACCACCCAACCACCTCCACAAATGACACACACTAAAGGCAGACTCAGCAAGTATCAGAGCCCTGCTGAAGCAAATCTTTCTCTGTAAGGTCAGCCACTGCACAACAGCTCCTCCACAATAGCTAACCAGTCTATATAACAATCAGCCTGAGGGTCAATCCTTCCCATCAATATGCCAATAGCAATCAAGACTCAACTACAACAGGAGGGCACACACAACCCACACAAGGGACACACCTGGAGCACCTGGCTCAGGTGACCAGGAAGACTGTGCTCCTGGGCTACATAGGACATCTAATACATAAGGCCACTCTACTAAGACTGGGAGACACAGCAGCTTTATTTAATACATAAAAACAAACAAAGGGAGGCAGCCAAAATGAAGAGATAAAGAAATATGTCTCAAATGAAAGAATAAAGCTTCAGAAAAAGGACTAAACAAAATGGAGACAAGCAATCTACTAGATGCAGAGTTCAAAACACTGGTTATAAGATACTCAATGATTTCAACTTCAACAAAGATATGGGAAACATAAAAATGGAGATAGAAAACATAAAAAAGAACCAGCAGAAAAGAGTAATACAATAATTGAAAGAAAGAACATATTAGAGGGAAGCATCAGTAGATTCAATAAAGCAGAGAATCAAATCAGTGATTTGGAAAATGAGGTAGCAGAAAATATCCAATCAGAACAGTAAACAGAAAAAAAAGATCCAAAAAATGAGAATAATTTAAGGGGCTTCTGGAACAGCATCAAGCATACCAACATTTGCATCATAGGGTACTAGAAGGAGAAGAGAGAGAGCAAAGAGTTAAAAACCTATTTAATGAAATAATGACAGAAAATTTCCCTTAGCTGGTGAAGAAAATATACATACAAACCTAGGAAGCCCAGAGAGTCCCAAACAAGAAAAGCCCAAAGAGGCCCACGCTGAGACACATTATAATTAAAATGCCAAAGGTTAAAGACAAAGAGAGAAGCTTAAAAGCAGCAAGAGAAAAGCAGTTAGTTACCTAAGGAGGTCCCATAAGATTGTCAGTTGATTTCTCAACTGAAATTTTGCAGGCCAGAAGGGACTGGCACAAAATATTCAAAGTGATGAAAAGCAAGAACTTGCAAACAAAATTTCTCTACCTAGCAAAGCTATCATTTAGAATCGAAGGACACATAAAGAGCCTTCGAGATAAGAAAAAGCTAAATTCATCACCACCAAACCAGTGTTGCAAGACCTGTTAAAAGGACTTCTTTAAGAAGAAAAAGGAAAAAAGATAAAAAATATAAATACTAAAACAGCAATAACTATATCTATCGACAATTACTTGAAATGTAAACAGATTAAATGTTCCAATCGAAAGACATAGGGTGGCTGAATTAATAGGAAAACAAGACCCTTACATACACTGCCTACAAGAAATTCACTTCAGGTAGAAAGACACACAGATTGAAAGAAAATGAAGAAAGATATTTCATGAAAATGGAAATGAAAAAACAAAAGCTGAATAAACTTATACCAGACAAAACAGACTTTGAAACAAAGGCTATAACAGGAGACAAAGAAGGAACCAGCAATTACACCTCTGTGTATTTATACAAAGAAACCCAAAATACCAATTTGAAGACAAATGTATTGAAATGTTCATTGCAGCATTATTTACAATAGCCAAGATATGGAAGCAACATAAGTATCTATTGATAAATGAATGGATAAAGAAGAAGTGGTACATATATGTAATGGAATATTGCCCAGCTAAAAAAGGAATAAAATCTTGCCATCTGTAACAACATAAATGGACCCAGAGGGTATTATGCCAAGTGAAATAAGTCAGAGAAAGACAAATGCCATATGACTTCACTTATATGTGGAACCTGAAGAACCAAATAAATGAACAAACAAAACAGAAACTCATAGATACAGAGAACATTTTGAGGGTTGCCAGATGGAAGCGGGGTTGGAGGGATCTGTGAAAAAGAGGAAGGGATAAAAAAGTACAAACTGGTAGTTAGAAAAGTCATGCGGATGTAGAGTATAGCACGGGGAATATAGTCGGTAGTATTGTAATAAATATGTATGGTGTAAGACGGGTGCTAGATTTATCTGAGTGATCACTTCGTATGTTATATAAATGTCTAATCACTATGTTGTACACCAGAAACTAATATAATATTGTATGTTAACTATAACTGAAAAGTTAAAAAAATATTTTAAAAAAGGAAATTTCTGTAATATGTGACCACATGGATGGACCTTGAGAACATTAAGTGAAATAAGTCAGAAACAGAAAGTTAAATATTGCATGATTCTACTTACATGAGTTATCTAAAATAGCTAAATGCATAAAATCAAAGATTGGAATGATGGTTACCAAGCACTGGGGGGAGTAGGAAATGGGGAATAATTAGTTCATAGGTATAAATTTTCAGTTAAATAAAATGTATAAGCTCCAGAGATCTGCTTTACAACACGGTACCTATATTTAACAAGAATGTATTGTATACTTAAAATTTGTTAATAAATCTCAGGTTAAGTGTTCTTGCCACATTAAAAAAAAAAAGTTAGCATGATTAATAAGACTACGAGCTGGAATTTTGAAATGACCAATGAAATGGACAAACTTCTAGTAAGTCCGCTAAAGAAAATAAAGGAGATATATAAAAAAAATAAACATTGTTAATTACAATAGGAATATAATGACAGATAACAATAGGATTAAAAATTATAAGGGCAAAAATTATATTATGTTTAATTTAGAGATATTTATATAAGAAATATATAATAGCATAAACTACCAGGGTTAATTGAAAACTGTATGAAACCTAAGGAAAACAAATCATATAAAGTTAATGGAAAAGCCAGTGATCTATCTTGTTCCTTATTCGATGTTATTGGAAAATAGCTCAAAAATAGAAAATCAAAGACTCATTTTATTTGTAAAGGTGCAGTGGATTTGCATTTTACAAATGAATTAAGTTCTGAACTATGTCCCTAAGGTGAAAATCTGTTTAATATTTGAAATTACTCCTGAAAACCTCTTAAAATGCTCATAACAACATATGTTGTTTTGTGTTTTGTAAAGGAGGTCATAATATATTAATCTGTATATGCACCATAAAAAATACATTTAAACACTAGAATAAGAAGTTATCTTAGAAAAGTCTTCCACAATGAGAGGCAAACAGAAACTGAGTTCATCTGAATAGAGAAATTCCTATCTTCCTTTATCATGTTTATTTCAGAAAACGGATGCACTGAATGGATGGCAGAAAAATATTGCTCATTAATAATATCCAATATTTAGTAATTTTACCCTTGAAGGAAATTTACTCATCATGATAAAACCATACCCAGAAAAAAAATGCAACTCTGTGTACTCTGGTATAAAACACCAGAACCAATTTATGTAAAGAAAAGAAAGATAAAAGAATGTCCACTAATACCACTAGAATGCCATAATGTGACATTATATTGGAGGTAATAACTGAAGCAATATATCAACTGAAATAAATAAGAAAATTTTTGAATGATGAGGCAAATTTTCACTATTTCCAAGAATATAATAGTTAAGCGGAAAAAGTAAATTGTACAAAGAAAAAAAATACTATCAGATGTTATAGAAGAGTTTAGTAAAGTGCTAGGCACAATATCAATATGCTGAAATTAATATCATTTTATATACTATTTTTTGAAAATGAGATTAAAATTCATAATGGCAGCAAAAACTATGAAACATATAGGAATAAATCAAATAAGAAATGAGTGAGATCGATAAACTAAACTGTAAATCTTTCTCAAAGTACATAAAAGATAAGAGAAATATACACTGTTCTTTTAGATAAGAAGATTCCATAAAAACATAAAATGACTCAACATTTTATGCTAATAAATGCTAATCTCAATAAATGCTAACCTCAAACAAATTCTCAGAGGTTTTTGTGGGAAGGACAACAAATTTATTCCACAGTTTATTTGGATTAGTAAATGTTTTAGAATAGCCAGGAAATTTTGAAAAGGAAGAGAATAAAAGAAAACTGAAGTATTTTTTTAATGTGACATTGATGCAATACTTTATAAATAGATCAAAAGCAAATTAGTAGTCAAGAAAAAGACACCTACATATATGAGGAATTATACGGAAAAGGGAAATTTTCACTTCAACAGAGAATGAATAATAGAGGATAATTCCTAGTGAAAAATAAACTATAACTGCTTTAACAATTTAAATTTTATGTAAAACATATAATAGTAGAAAAATATTTTTATACATTCCTGACATAAGGGAATGCTTTTCTAACCATGATACAAACAAGATTCCATAAAAGAACTGATAGATTTGACAATAAAATTTAAAAGTTCTGTATATCACCAGAACTTATAGTCATAATGAAATGACACAGAAAGAAAAATATATTCTATATATATAACATAAAAAAGAGTTAATCTTCATGATATATTAAGAGCTCCTACAAGTCATAGTAAAACAGAGTATTTTAGAAATTTAGAACCAATTTTCACATGGAGTGCAAAGATGAAAGTAAAGGAATGTTTATCACTACATTGTTTCTAGAGAAAATATTAGAAACGACCCAAATGTTCATCAGCCAGAGCATTTATGGATGTTTCAGAGTGAAAGTGTTCCACAGGGTAAGAAATGTGAAAGATCCAGTTGTTTCATATTCTTTCTATACTTTGTAATGCTAGTCTCTAATTTAAGCCATTTTGGTGGCTGCATAAGAGTTATCTAGTTATTGCTTTAGCTTACATATCTTTTGACTATTGAGTTAAGCATCTTTTCTTATGCTTATTGGTCATTTTAGATACTCTTTTTATCAAGAGCCTGTACAAGTCTTTTGCTCATTTCCCAGTTTGTCTTTTTCTTACATACTTATAGAAGCTCTCTCTATATATTTGATATGAGTTCCTTGATGAAGATATGAACTGAAATATTTTCTCTTGGAGTGTAACCTGCCTTTTCACTCTCTCAGTGGTGGCTTTTCATAACAGAAGTTCTTAATTTTAATGAACACCAACATCAACAGAACATCAACAGAAATGAGTGCATATCCACAGAATGACATGTACAAAAATGGTCATATTAGCTTATTCATAATAGTCAAATTTAGAAACACCCAAATGTCCATCAGCAAGAGATTGGATTAAATAAACTGTAGTATATTTATGCAGTGGAATGCTGCATCAGTTAAAAATAAATTAACATCTACATGCAAGGACACAGATCAATCTTACAGCTGTGGTTAAATATCTACTCTACCAGCATGAATAGATTAAGGATACTGATGGGTTGAGTAGACAGATAGAACAAGATGAATACCCTCTGATTCTACTTATGTAAAATTCGAAAACAGGCAAAATCAATCTATGGTGAAAGAAGCCAGAATAATGTTTACTAGTGGTTCTCAAGTGGGGATGATTTTTGACTCCCCAGGGGACATTGGGTAATGTCTAGAGACATTTTGGGTTGCCACTACGGGGTATGAGGATGCTACTGCCATATAAATTTAAAGGGCAGGATGCTGTCTATTTAGGTACTGTATTTTATTAATTTATTTCTGCATTACATTGGACAGATGTATAAGAAGTGAATAATTTAATTTAATCCATTAATGTCTACAAAGCAAGCATCAAAAATTGGGAATAGAAGGAAGGAAGGAAGGAAGGAAGGAAGGAAGGAAGGAAGGAAGGAAGGAA
>NW_011888792.1:16585016-16642149 GCF_000151845.1 Pteropus vampyrus
CCTTCAACTATAATGTGCTTCCAGATCACAAACTGGGCTTGTAAAATCACAAACTGCCTAGCCCAAAGTTCCTTATTTAATAGTTAGACTGGCACTTGAAAGTTTCATTGCTAACAAATCCCCAAGTGATGCTGATGCTATGGTCCCACTATCTAACAGAACGACTGACCTACTGCTGATATTTACACATATGCTTAATTTGTAGAAAAAGTACATTAACACGTTGCTGGTAATTATCACTTTTTAAATAAAATTATTTAAAACAATAAGAACATTCAGTGAAAATTAATTTAAGTGAATTCAAATAGATTTTTAAAAAAGAAAATGGCTGAGAACTTTAGGGTGCTTGTTGAATTAAGTAGAAAAATCCTAGAATGCTGAATAACTTACATTGGAAGTTACTATTCTGACCTGAAAACTTGAAAATTAAAAGTAAAATTATTAACCTTTGTAATGATCATATTCTTTCGATAAATATTATCTTATTTTTTTAGTACTTAAAAAAATGATCATGAACACATCATTTCCTAACACATTCCAGTGAAAAATAATTTTAAACATGTTATAATAATCATAGCGAAGCTTAAACTATTGTTTTGTCTGCATTAAATAAACCAAATAAAATAATCACTCTGGAAAATTTTTTGCGAGTATTGTGACTGGAACAACATATACTAAGAGTTTATTAAACTATCTTAGAGATATAGGATGATAGTTTTCTGTCTTATTAGATAACATCTATACTAAATTATAGTGATTTATGAAATTGATAAGTTCAGTTCAGACAATATAGATCTGTGATGTACTTTAACATTGCCTATTATTTTTCACAGCTAAAAGCCAAAAAATTGCTAATGATAATGAAATATTTTAGATGTGACTATCCCATCACCTAATGATTTATTTTTTGTTTCTTAAGCTACATGAGGCAGAAGCTTCAAAGCTACAATGTATAAAACTTCCATTTTCCAAAAAGGAAATTCTGCATGTACATCATTGTCATATGTAAGCCTAACTTGTAGGTACATGACATGATGCTGCTAAGAATCATGCCTTTCGGAGAAGGCAGTCCAAAAATGATAATGAAAACTTCCAAGTTAATGCACCCATTTTATTGAATCTGAACTTAGTGGACTAGAAACTTGAAACAGTCTTTTTTGTTTTCCTGTTCTTTGCCTTCGACCATCCTCTATCAAGTGTCTCTTTCTCTACTTTTTCTCAGTATCCTTAAGGATATCTTTGAGTCCATAGTAGGACAGGAGTGATAGTGTCCCCTAAATAAGCCCCAAGAAGTATCTGGTCTTCATTTGTTCTCAGCTCTCCTGGAATACAGGGTACTAAAGCCTCTTTGTCTTCAATTTTGGTTCCAATTCCCAGGAACAGGAAAGACCTACTCATCACCCTGTTACAATGGTTTTAGAAAAGCAATCATGTTAACTTCGGAGCACAAAATTCTTAATGCAATTAATTGTTGTTGTTTTTTTACTAAAAATTTGTTCTTTAATTCAATTAAATAAAATATTTTTCCTGAAATACATCTCTTTGAACTTCAAAGGTAGTCGCTCTTAAATAATTGATTTTTTGCACAGTTTAAAATATTATTTAGAAATATATTAGATTTGAAGTGTTATTGAACTATATAATTTGGGTGTTTGAGTTTTGCCCACCTTTCCCCTAACTATAAAACATTATCAAGATTCTCTACATGAAAATAAAAAGGGAAAGAGAAAGAGTCTTATTTATACTAATTAAACACTTCCACCAAATCTATGCTTTTCAGTAGAGCCATCTTAATGATAGAAACTTAAATAGTACATTTGATTTTAAACAACACATATGAGGTGTGGGTGACCAAAGTACATTACTTATGACATGGATAGTATATGCTCATATTTGCAGATTTGAAGAGTTAAATTGATAAAAGTTGAGCAAAAGACATAAATTGACTAAAGACTAATTAGGGAAGATATGCTAGAGAAAGAATGTTTTATATTGGACTCTAAAAGAGGAAGAGGTCCAGGGAAAAATATAAAGACGTAGTGCTTTCTTTGGATAGTAGGCAAAGGGTAGGCTACATCAGGATTTATACAATAAATACTGAGGTGAGAGGAGGGTCTAGAAATAAAACCTCTAATTCTTTCAGATTGGCCACAAACATTTAACTCCTTAGTGTTCCCTCCCAGCTTTCAGTGACGTTACTTTTAAAATTCTTTCTTCTCCTGAACATGGTGGAGGATGGAGATGTGGGAGAATGGCAGTTCTCCAAGTACAAAAGAAAGACTAAAATAGTGAAATGAGGGTGGCTGGGGGCTCACTGATCATTCTCAAGCTTTCGAGCACCAAAGAAGACTATTCTCCCAACGTCCGCTCTTTATTTTCTCTTTGTATTAGTATAAAAAAGGATTTTTTGTCTCATTGGAGAAATAGAAAACCAGCAAAAACTACGTATATTTTTTAAACTAATACATTTGCTTTGTCCTTTAATAACTCAGTTTTTTAAATGAATATTTAAAAATTGAAAGCAGTTGATAATATATTTTTTCATCTTTTCTTATATCTTTCTGACGAAAAATTATACATAGGTGTTTCGATTTCATTAGCGTAATCTAAAATCTAAATCTAAACTTCTTCTAATGCATCCTCTAGACATATACATTTACCTTTAACAAAAGACCACTCTCTAGTGACCTCAGATGAATGTCTAATACGTGCTTTAATTTAATATACCAAGAATCTGCAGTTTGCAGACATTCAAGATCTGTCACTCCAAAGTATAATCTGCATGATTTTTTTCCAGAATGAGATGCAATTTCCCATACTGAAATATTTCCTCCCCCACTACCACTTTTCAATAATATAGTGTTACTGGGAAAAACTTTTCATCACTATGTTGTAGAAAGATCTTTCAACTCATTCTACTTAACAAAAAAGAAAAAAAAATATATATATATATACATACATACATATATATATATATATATTTCATCACTATGTTGTAGAAAGTTCTTTCAACCCATTCTACTTTACCAAAAAATATATATATAAAAATATATATATTTTAGTAGTTTTATATACATATAAAATATACATATATGTTTTTATATATATAAATAAAAAAATATATTTTAGTAGTTTTCTCAGATTCAAACATTATGAAACCCTAGCTTAACTTGAAGCTGCATTTACTCTCATAGGCATTCTTGTATGAATATCATTTAAACAATTTACTTTCAATGTAAAACCCTTAAGAACTGAGAATTTTAAAAACATTAAAATCTCACTCATGTAACACTGTACCATTTTGTTAAATGCATTCTGTAAGTGCAATAATTGTGTGTAAAATGACATAAAAATACCCTGACTTGTCAATACATAATACAGAAGTGTTCCACACAATTAGGCATACTTGTTATACTTGTTTGGGGGAATTGTTTTAAAGAGTAATCTATACTATACTATACTATATGGAATTTGGATTTAACCAAATAAAATTAAGATCATGTATTCCTGCAATAACTTATTATTATTTTTATTGCAACATAGGTGATTTTCTACTCTTAGCATATTAAGTCCATACATTGTTATTATTTACTGTTTTTCTTTACAAAGCCTGGCAGTGAAGGTAGATATGCCAATTTAAGTCCAATAAAATTCAGTAAAGTGGTTGAAGTTAGCTAGTGCAATAGTTTTGTTATTTAGTCATGTGGATGAAAGAATTAAAAAAAAAAAACATTTTTATTGAAGGGTAATTATTTTAACTTAGTATTTGAAAAAAATTTAACCCAGTGTTGCACATCAGCATAGCTCCCTTCTGTATTCTTATAGCATCTCCTAATTCTTTTCTACAAATTCATTACAATTTGAATTTTACTGAATCTATGTTATTATATTAGCTCCCTTATCTGACTGCAGGTATCTAACAGTTGGGACTATATCTCATTTAAAATATCAATGTCTAACACAACAGCTCATCCTCAGAGCTAATATTAATTGGGATCAGTTTAGAAACAAGTAAATGACAGCAGATCAATGTAAGACAACAACTGAAGGGAAGATACAACAGCACGATATCAAAAAACATAATGATATGAAAGTAGCCAGAACTTAGAAAATTCAGAATGGGAAATTAAAATGCTGTTTGTTGTTAAAACAGCATTTTGTTGTTGAACAAAAGCAAACAAAACTATAGTTACTATCCATTCCTCATCTTTGTTTCTATCAAGTCACTTTTTTTTTTCAATATTTATATACGCTTTGGCTACATCTTAATCTACATGGCAGAAAACTTGGCTGAGTTTTTATATTTTAACCATTCAATAATCATTTATAGGTATGAGTCAAATCTTAGTGCCAGTTCTAATTTCATTGTAATGAGTTCTGAATGGCCCATCTTGGGTCAAGTGACCACCTAGAGTTTGCCAGATGTGGCCAGAAAGTGAGGTCAGATTACTCAGTGGCTATGGGAATGTGAGTGTGAAGCAGCTCCGAAATGGGGATACTGAAGATGTCCATAGGTTTGATAAAAAGATAAGTGAATGAATCACACTACAGCATAAAATCCATTTTAGAAGTTCTCATTAATAAGTTTTGACTGATACATTCTTGGAACAGAAAGTATTTTTCCCTTTGTGACAAGCAAAATAATAATTAAAGCAATTTGTTGTGATTGACATCATTTTTAGATACTTGTTTTCCTCTCTTTTCTTTCTGCTGTATTTGTCTTGACTTCACATTGGTAAGGAAGCCTTTAAAGTACAGAATTGGCATTTCATCTTTTTTTCTTCTGTTATGAGAGAATATGTAGTTTCCACAGGATGTTCAATGTATGTTTTTAGAACTGCTTTATTTATTAGTATCCTCGAGTGATTCATGTTGAACAAAGATGTGTGCTAACAAAATACAGGAATCATGAAGATATAGAATACTGGAATTCCCAGTTTCTACTTCCCTTAAGTCCCTTGACATAATTTAGTGATGCTTTCTCATAGATTCAATAAGATATATTAAAATTTTAATTAATAGTTTTATACACATTCTATAATTTTTTAAAGTCCTTTCTTGAGGTTGCAGTGTGCTAGGCCAGGATACAGGCCAAATGTAAGATAAGTGTCTTCCATAACAACATAAGTAAAACAAAAACAAGTGAGTGACTAAGCAGAAAGCAGAAAGCATAAGCAAGAGAGTGATGCTGGGTAAAGATCTGAACTGTATCATTAGCTCATGGCTTGTGATTATTTCTTTGATGTGCCAAGGTATGTAGATGGATCACCTGGCTACATTTAAAGTTTTAGGCATATGATAATTTCCTCTCTCTTCCACATTTAGGGCTCATCCAGCAGATTTATATGCATTCTGGGGCATTCCTGAGGTAACGGGTTAGTTGGCATCATAATTTTATTTTATTGTATCCTTTCTACAAAATCAAAATTAGGAGATTGCAACAGTGTTTGTGGGAGAGAAATACTACTTTGATAATCTACCCAGTTTCCCCTTCTTGGTACATCAGTGATGATTGCTAGGGGTGATAATGAGCATGGAAGTCTGAATCTTATTAAGATTGCAGGAATTTTTTATATAGAAAATACATTTGTTACTAAATTTTTAAAGAAAAATTCTTAATTTTTTTAAACAGCAAATTTACATATTTCCCCTACATTCCTTGTCATCCTTTGAGATGAATATTATAAATATGCTACATAATCTTCAACTTTAAAAATGGGTTTCACTGATAAGACAGGAAGAATCATTTAATGTTGCTAATTAAATATGCCAAAAGTGGTCTTCAAATAAGTTACAAATTTAATTATGACTTAAATGATTTTAAATAGTATCATATTCATAAAATCAAGCTTTGTTGCATAACTATATTACCTCCAGAAGTTTCAATTGGAAAAAAATAACTAAACCCTTTATGGATTTAAAAACTAAACCTTTTATGGAAGTTTCAAATGGAAAAGAAAAACTAAACCCTTTATGGATTATCCGTTTGTTTGGTGAGGTATAGTACTACTGACAGGTTAGAAAATATTGTGTAGTGTAAAAGGGTCCAATTTTAAAAATCAGATTTTAGTCCTGCCTTTCAGTAGCTTTTGTCCACCAGAAAAAAAATGTCTGATCTCTCTGGACATTCCTTTTCTATTCTAAAAAATTAAGAGGATTACATTTATTTCTATAATCCATTATAGTTCTAAGATTCTACAAATATATGGATATCGATTTAGTGGGTTTTTTTTTTTTCTTTCAAATAATAGAAGTTGATTAACTGGAAGAATCTGCACTATATCTTGCCATCTTATTCTTCAGAGAGTTGTGATACATGAGTAAAAGAAACATTATGAATGTTATTCAAAAATAGAAATTTTACTTTCTTAATTCATTCTGTAAATTAACCAAATCTATTGACCACCAACCATGTGCAGGCATTTCTGTTAAATACCAAGGCAGTTATAAATTCCTGTCCTCGAAGAGCTTACACAGAAGTTTCATACTGCCTACCAATGAGTTCTACAGCTAACAGATATATTTGATTTGGTCTGCAGTGCTGACTGCATAGTGTTTATTTTTATATATTTATTTATTTGCTAATTTAAAAGTGATTTTACATAAATATATGCATTTCTGGTGTATTATGAAAAAATCATCTTATGTCTTTTATTCTTGTAAAATGAAAATGGACTAAAAGAACCAATTTCTACTTTTAGATAGGACCATCATTCTCTAATTAATTATATAAGACTTTACTTATCCCTCCTGGCCTCATTTAATTTTAATCCCTTGTCTACAAACATGAAACTAGTTGGGAAAATGTGTCACTGAGAGAAGTCATACTGAGCTAAGTCTGTTGTGACAACATGTATATCTAAGAGGTGATTTTGTCAAGAGACTAGCATAAAAAACAGGATAAAGAGAAAGGTATAATACATTTGATGAACTTTATAAAAATCCAGGATACAAGATGATTTAATAATTTGGTTTATAAGATATTTTACATCATGTGGATTAATTTTTGTTTTAGTCTATTTATTGATGTATTGAGCCCAAGGAAATTCTATGCAGATGCTTTGCATATATTAACAATACTGGAGTAAATTCTGGGATAGAAGGAAGAAGTATAAAGAGGATGGTAATACTTATCTGAGTGAAAGGAGGAGAAAAACAAAAAAGAAAATGATGTAGAGAGAGAAAGAAAAGAAAAATCATGTTAGAGAGATATTAAGGGCTACTATACACGCCCAGCTAGCATTTGGTAGCTATTTAGTTTACTATCAATTTGAAAAATGCAGAAAAATAAGATAATTTTAGTTTGGAAGGTGGCATCATTCTAAATGAGTATGTAAATATTAATTATGTTTGATTGCATCTTTTTGCTTAACTTATGCTTTGCAAACTCCATTTACCATTAAAAAAAAAAATCAAGAAGTTTGTAAACAGCCTTAATGTCCATCAGTGGGGAGTTGATTAAGGTAAATTAAAGTGGAAATTAATTTTTGTGGAAAACACTGTAATAATAAAGCCAGAGCTGACTTCCTTTTCAATTAGTCAGAATAGGCATAGTGCCTAAATCATCCAATATTTTTATGGACCCATGAAAATGTGATAATTTTAATTTATTTTAAAATCAGAAGAAACAAATAATTATAAATCCAGCCTGGAATATATTCATCCTTATACCAACGTAGTCATAAAACATAACTTTAATTTTTTTTTAATAGGGAAAGAGGCCAAAGGCAGCAAAAGTACCTAAGGCTAATAAAAATCATAAATCAGCCTTGAATAAAACAATATGACAAATCTCATGATATAATGATATGGAATGATCTCTAAGGTATTTTTAAAAATAAGAACAAAAAAGCAAAGTATATGTAAAAGGAAGTTTTATATATCTTTTATATGTACATGAAGATCTCTGGAAGATGCATAGCAAACTGAAAACATGATTAGGCTTTGAGAGAGGAAGTGTGTATTGGTGAGTAGGGTTGGAAGAGAGCTTTTCAGTAAATATCCTTTTGCACATTTTGAATTTTGAACCATGTGAATTCAATGTGTGTTTAAAAATTAAGTAAGTTTTCATAATATGGAGGCAATTTATCACTAGGAAGCCTTTCTATCTTTTGTATGGCATCAAATATATCCCTTCGAATTAATAAGCCATTTAAAATATGATTACTATCCAGATAGCATATACTCTTTCTGAAATTAAAACACAAGTATGGCATCTCCAGCAAATTCCAAATTTGGCCCCATTAAAGAATGGCAAGATTTATTCATAAAGACTTACATATTCAATTACTTTGGGGAATTTGGTTTTCTTTTCTGAGGTGTATGTCTTGTTTCTCAGCTTTAAAATTTAAATTTAGTATTTCACTCCCTCTCATACCTCCCACTAATATCAACCACCAAACTCAACACTGCACTGAAAAGGCTCTATAGAAGTCTGTTGCAGACATATCTGTACACATTAAAAACCCTATGGCCCTCTGATCCTAATGACTCTTCAGTGTGTCAGTAAACTTCCATCACCTGGTAAGGGCAGTTTTATACCCACCTGGTGACACTCATGCTAAGGAAAATTGTGCAGTGCACATATACAGCCAGTTATAACTGCCTCGTCTCACAAAATATTCATCTCTTCCCATTTTCCCTTTCGACTTGACACTCACTTCTCCTTTTAGGTTCATTGCCAATATACTACCCTTCATCTTACAAACACTAAATTACCATGCAGGATGAAATGTTCATTAATATAATCCTCCTCTGTGAGGCCTAACCTTCTCTCAAGCGTTGATGGAAGTGAGTGGGAGGCAAAGGTGCTATCACCCTACTCCATACCTGGCTCTGCTTTCAAACACTGAACTCCTGTGCTCTTGTCTGTAGTTTGACCACAGTCTTGGGCTTACTTCCCAGTTATTATTTGCTGCTTTGGGTTCAGCTATGGCCAATGAGGGACATTTAGTACTTGCTTCAGCTCTATCTACTTATGCTTTTCAACCAACTGACATAAGATTTTTATTTTTAATCTTCAAGACAGAGAGACCCTAAATAAGGGCACTGGCATACATTCTCTTAAGAAAGAATTCACTGGCAGAGATGAAAAAAAATTTAAATAAGTTAATACCATAAAAGTACTTTTAATAATAGTGTTCCAGCTAACCAGTAATTGTCCAACTTAGTAAATACATACAATAAATAATTAAAATTCATGTTCATAAAGAGATGTAGACAAATAATTAAAATATAAACAAAAATAGGATATAAATTATATATATTGTTCTAAATATATAAGCAAAAATTATATATATACACACAGACACATATATTAGACTATTAAAAGGAAATTCTCATGGTAGTAGAATTATTACTTCTTTATATAGTATATTTCTAAGCTTTGATAATATAAATGCATCATTTATTATTAGAAAGATGCCATTTTCATGATCCACTGTTAAGAAATAACCTGACAAGGATATTTTAGTTGTAGTTATTTATTTTTTCTTAGATATACCTTTTTTCATTATTTTTTACTGTTTGCTGTAAGTCTAACAATATTTCTCATTAATATTTTAACCATGCCTATTTAGCATCAATATTGTGCCACTTCAATTTTAACTCCTAATCTTTTGCGCTTCCTACTTCATAAATCTCACTTCACACCTGACATTTCCCACCTCGCATTTCACAAATGTAATAGCCTTACAACAGTAAGATTCTGTTTATAAACATCTCACTTCTCACTTCCCACTAATATTTCAAACTTCACATTTCACATGTCGCAATTTACAAATAGGAAAGAGTATATTTCTATTTACCTCACCTCCCTTGTCCTTTACCTTTATGCCCTATTGCTATATTTGTATTTGCACATACATCATTAATGTGGCCTTGTTTATTTTAGAAGGCATTCAATTCCTTTTGAGAAAATTAGACAATAAAAAAATTAGGTTTTTGCATTTATACACTAATTTTTCATTTCAGCTTGCTATTTTCTCCTCCTTGTAAACCAAAATTTCCATCTTATGTCACTTCCATTCAGCCTGAACAACATCCTTTAGTATTTCTTGTAGTGCAGTCTGCTTGAACGAGTTGTCTCAGCTCTCATTTGCTTAAAAATCTTTATTTTTCCATATTTTTAAAAGATAATTTTACAGGATATAGAATTCAAAACTGATAGTTATATCTTTTAGCACCTTAAAAATGGTACTACATTGTATTCTGGTCTCCATTGTTTCTGATGAGAAGTATGCCTTCATGTGTATTACTGTTTTTCTGTATGTTATGTATCTTTTTTCTAAGGCTCTTTTCAAGATTTCCTATTTTAGGCTCTGATATTCATACTCACGTGACTCAGAACTTTTTAAAAAAATTTTTTAGGCGAGGCAACCCTTGTTTGACCTCGCAGATTGCAAGGACCTCGGACCTCGTCAGCTTACAGTCCCTTATTTTTTTATTTTTCACTCCTACAGCTCCTGGTCTTCCTAGGTGATCTCCCATCCAAGTACTAACTGGCCCGACCCTGCTTAGTTTCCAAGATCAGATGGGATCGGGCTTGTTCAGGGTAGCTTGGCTGTAGACAATTCTGAACTTCTAAGCACTTTAAGTCAAAGGTTTTCAGCTATCATTTTTCAAAAATATTTTATTGCCTCATTATACTCTGATTTTTATTTTGGAGCTCCAATCCTTATGTATTAAGTGTGTAATACTGTCTTTTAAGTTCATGGGGTTTTATTCATTTTTCTTGAAACTTTTCATATTTCTGTTCTCGAGACTACATATTTTCTCTGTTTCTGTTTCCCGAGCCTCTCAAAATTGGCAAGAAGCTTGCTAGGGCTTGTTTTTAAGCTTTGTTAAAGTATATCTACAGTGGTCTTTCTCTGCATGTGGCCTTTATCATAAAGCAGTGATTCAGCTTGATTCTCATGTTGTTAGGTGGTGTTAAGGAGGTCTAATCAGTATGTCTAGGCCATAATTTTAAAGTCCCCAGTTCTGCTTAATGTCTAATACTTCTGTTCTGCTCTCACCTCTGTAGCAGCCACTATGCCTTGAGTGGCCATGCCTATGGCTGTACTGTCCAGTTCTCAGGCAAGGATGTGCAGTAAACCCCAATAAGAACTTTATGACTCCACAGACTACTCTTTTAATGCCTTGCCCCACAGATTCCAATCACTTCAAAAACTCAGAACTCCGATCTCTACCTCTTTAGATAAGAGAGACTTTCATATTCTGAACAAACTCCAGTTCACTACACTGCAGCTGGGAAATTTTCCGAAGGCAGAGATCCAGAAAAACTGGGACCCACCTTGTTTATTTCCTCTCAGGAACCATAGCCCACTTGCATAGTCATTTTTCTTTTAGATATTTAATCCTAACATTTATTCATGTTCCTACTTGATTATTCAGTGCCTAAAAAATAGCACTGTTCTCTTTTTATTCTTGCTCTTCATTTGTCTCTCTGACATTCCAATTCTACCTTCATGTTCTAGTTTTTAGTATATATTCTCTTGGCCTCCTGGTTTTGTGATCAGGTCATATTCTCTATTCTGGATTATTTAATTGTTTTCATTTGGAATTCAGGGTATAGGCAGTCTCCTGATGTGGAAATTCCTGTCATTTGATGTATAAGAGATTCATCCCTTCTGTCAAATGTGACCATTATATTTGAGCCAATCTCCTACCTTCCCTCATCATTACTGGACAATCAATGGGATTATGACACCAAGAAATACTTATTGAGTCTTGTTCTCTATTAGACTGAACTGAAAATAAAATGTCTATCAATATAAATTTTTTCCTTTGTCCTTGCCAACATAAATACAATTTGGCTAGAAATAAAATATGCCCATCTAAATGTTAAAATTCCCAGATTCCTAAGCTAGAAGTAGCCACGTGATGTACACTTCTCCAATGAAAACAAGTGTTTTCATTTTTTTTTTTAAGACACACATGGCTCATTTCTATTTATGCCTATTCCCCATTCCCCTCCACTAACCCACTCTACCTCAGGAAGTGCTGATCTTTGACTTGAGATGAACATGATCCAGATAGTTGTCTGATCCCAGAAGACTGAGAAGTGCCTGGAGTAAAACTGAACTAAACTTGTAGCCTGGAACCAAGCTTACACAAGATCAGTTTAAATCAGTCAATCCTGGCTTGACCAAAGACATGAGAAATATACGCTTATTTGCTGTATGATACTGGGATCTTTCTTGTTATTGTTTATGCAACATTATTCTAGCAATAACTGATTGAGACAATAAGCTAGACTCAAATCATGAAAACACTTAATGAGGAGAAGATAAAATGAAGCAGGGAATAGCCCACCTCTGCTGCTAGACTGCCTGGATTCACTGCCTGGCTCTAGTTTTTACTTATGAGGATTTTTGCCAAATTAATTACCCTATGTCTGTTTACTTAAATGTAAAATAGAAATAATAATGTGAGATTTCTCTGGTGAGAATTAAACAAAGATAATCGTTTAAGTTTTGATGACATGATATCTGGTATACAATACTTAATTAATATTCAAAATTATTATTCAGTATCACTGTGGGGTTTAGAATTTACTCAGCAGGACAATGATTTTTAACTATATTTTCATGAAAAACTGCTGTGTGTCAGTTGAGGAGGTTCCTTGATAAATTAGAATAATGATAGTCTTTTTCCAGTATGTAGATTAAGTAAATTGATATAAATTCCATGTTCTAAGAATTTTTCTCCCCTACATGTTTTTTAAATCTATAGTGCTTGGTATAACTTTTTTTGCAAGCCAACTGAAAACAAGTAAATGCACAAGTATTATTATTATTAATTGACAAAATTTGGAAACCCCAATTATACTTTGTTTAGACACATGTGCCCCAAACTGCCATTTTATATTGCACAAGCAAAATATTTTCTCTCGGGAAACTTGCTCCTACTTCCTGTGAAGGAATTGAAAATGTTTCATCAGACAAAAACTGACAGACATAAAAAAGGGTTTAGTGGTTACCAGACGGAAAAGTGGGGAGGTAAAAAGGGTAAAGGGGGTCAAATATATGGTGACGGAAGGAGATTTGACTTTAGAGAGTGAACACACAACGCAATATAAAGATGATGTATAATAGAATTGTACACTTGAAACCTGTAATTTTATTAACCAATGTCACTCCAATAAGTTTAATAAAAAAGAAAATATCATTCCATGATACCTTACAAATAATATGGTATTCTGCAAAGAACACGATAATTTGCAAGTGCTTTACCTGCTTAAGATCACCATTGTTGAGGACTGAGAATCTTTAAAAGAAAAATCTGTTTGTTTGTTATTTTAAGAGATATCCGGGCTTGAAAGTTTACCCTATATAGAGTTTAATTGAAGGTAGCTTGGGCTGCAAGCCAAGCAGTCTAGTGTATAGCCCTAGCAGTATAAAATGATACCTTGTCAGAAGCAGGGAACAGAAAAGAGTTGACTAATAAAAAGACATTAGAGAAGTGAAGATTTGACAATATCTGGATGCAAATGGCAAGGTAAAGGAAAGAGATTCTTAAACTTAAATATAACATGAAAATCATCCTGACAGTTTAAGAAAAATGCATAAATAGTCTATGTCCCCACTCCCAAAAAATTCTGGCTCACTATTTCTGGAACAGTGAACTAAAACCTGCATTTTTAACAAATCTCATTTCTGATTTTGATTCAGGTGGCTGAGAGTCACATTTGGAGAAATGTTAGAAAATGATATGCACTAATAATTTGGAACCATTAGTTTGACTCTGCTATTTCAGATTTACTTAGCACTCTGCATGTCCCAGTTACTGGCAAGGATTGCTACAGATGGGAAGCCAAAGAGTATAGGTTGGTGCCATTGATTTTATGTCTGAGCACTCTGGAGAAGAATTATGCTAGTAGTAGTAATCAAGATGCATAGCATAATAGTAAATGTGATATTGTAAGAAAGGAAAGATGTACTTTTTTTCTGATGTGTTGAATATTGGACTCTTCTACATATGGCTCTAAATAAGGGAGCTATGAAATCTAAAGAGTCATCTTATAACCAATAAGTGGCCAGATTGGAAGCTAAAATTAGGTTGTTACCAATGGTCTTTCTCACACTGGAATCTGGCATTAAGATGCCTAGTCCCTGCAATTCTACCAAACAGAAGCGACTGGATTACTCTGTTATTCCCAAGTAGCTAAAGACACTATGCGCCCTACCTACAATAGTCCCTTACAAAAATTTTACTATAGATCCTGTATTGTAATTTGCAACACTTGAGAATTCAGAATGAGTCCAATTGTTTATTTTGTTATCTCCATTTGAAACCAAGTACTATGAAAGCAAAGATCACGTCTTAATTATCTACTATCCAATACTCATAATTTAGCACAGTACTAAGCAGGTAGAAACTCTAAACAATTTGCTGTGTGAATAAGTTTTCTTCAAAAGAACAAATATTAACTTTGGCTTCTGGTCAAGTATTTTTGTTGTTGTTGTTTGTTAGTTTCTGTTTAAACCAAAGTTCCATGTTCAGATGTCAAAGTTAAACAGGTAAGGAAGACATTATTTAAGATTATAATAACAGAGGAGAGAGGCCAGAATTCTTGAGCTCAACTACTCAGAAACAAAGAGCTGGGAGAGACTTTAAGAGTTGAAGTAGGGAGTATCATAGGCCACCTGTGTTTAGTAATTGGCCTCATTCAAAAGAAAAGTTAACTTTTACTCTTAGCTTCATGATAGGAGGTAGTTCTACAAATTGGAACAATGTGCCTGCCTGTGGTAAGCTCCAACCCTTCTACAGACTGGAAGGAAAACAGGGGTGCTATCTTCTTCGTTGATTACATTTCAAAAGTATGGCTTCCAGGTCCTTAAGAAAGACAGTCCTGGACTGTAAAACTGGCAAGAGCTTTTTAAAAGATTTATACCTTAAAAGGGCAGATAGTGACGTTACAAATACGAATTTTCTAAAGTAAATGCTTCAAAGAAAGGAAGGTCAGGGACCCAGAACAGGAAATTTGTCTAAAATTTGCATCTGAGCTGAGAGAAGCGTCAAGCTCATCTTAATGATCAGCTGTGTTTCTGCAGTGCTGCACAGAGGAACTCAAATTATGAGCTCCCAATCTCTCATGGTTTCCTCAAGCAAGAGATGCTGAACACATTACGCTACGCTTTTTTGTTTACTTCTTACCTGTGGCCCACCCATTGGCTCGACCCCGCGCCTCCTGGCAGGGCGCGTGCGCAGAAGGCACTGCGCGCTGACGTCACTGAACGCGCCAGCCCCTACATGTTAGCAACCGAAAGCGTCCGTAGTAGCAGTGGCTGCTGAGATGTACGAACTTCCGGTTTTCCCGGCAGCTGCCGCCGCTGCAGCTTTTGCCTCCTCTGCCACCTGCCGCGGCCTGGTCTCAGCCCGGGATTTGGTCACTTCTTCCCCGTTATCGGTTGCGCCCATGGTCTCTCTTGGAGCCAGGGCGGCGGGACCGGCTGCTCCGGCGTGGTGAGAGGCCGGTCCGGGGACGATGAAGGCCCCGCACTGCAGCTGCTTCCTCAGCCGCGTTCTGGCCTCCGCCCTCTTGCTGCTGCTACTCCTGCCAGGATTAAGAGGGCCCTTGGCGGTACTGCTGCAGGCAGCTGAGGCCGCTCCGAATTCTGGACCCCTGGACCGTGGACCGCGGACCCTGCCCCCCCTCTCGCCTGGCCCCACCGCCGCCCAGTCCCCGGGCCGGGGTCAGATCGAAGCCGCGGGGCCGCGGGGCGCTGAAGGCGGCAATGGCAGCAGCCCCAGGGCTGGGCTTGCGGCGGAGGACCTAGCGGGGAAGGCGGGGGAAGAAGGCTCAGTGGGTGGCGTCCTCGCTGTGAGCCCCAACCCCGGCGACAAGCCCATGACCCAGCGGGCCCTGACCGTGTTGATGGTGGTGAGTGGCGCTGTGCTGGTGTACTTCGTCGTCAGGACTGTCAGGTGAGGCGAAGCCTCGGTCAGCCTCCCGCGAGGGCCTGAGATGGGCCGCCTGGTGACCTTGCAAGGCAGATTTCTGTGACTTGGCTTTGCCCACTCTCCACTCCCAGTATCAGGGGTGCCTGCCTGAGATTGTGAAGATGACTGTCTTAAAAACCCGTGGTACCTTTGGGAGATTTTAAACCACCAAATTGTTGCTCCCTTTCATTTCTAATTTATAAATTAATACCCCACCTCCAAATCTCTTTACCTTGCCTCAAAGGCATACTTTCCCTGAAGAGGAAGTAATCTTGTATTCGACCACAATACCTCGTAATACTTCTTTCTACTCTATATCCTGTGTACTTTGTCATTTTGCTTATCAGAATGTAAACTTCTTAAGGGCAGAACTCCTATTTAGTAGAATTTGTAAGTCCTGGAGTTCTTTTTACAATAGTGCCACTTAACTGGAAATCAGTATTTATTTGAGTGGATTAATAGTAGTGCAGAAGGATCTTATTATGGTTATTTTATAAAATATAAAAGAAAAGTTCTTCCTTACCAGAGAGTTCTTAGTATTGCCCTTTAATCTGCCCCTTCAGTAATTAGATTGAACCATATGCCGTTTCATACATTCCACCGTTTTTGACCTAGAAAAGTGATTAATTTTTATGGTTCACTCTGTCATATTCTCCATTAATCAAACATTTAACATTCATTTTGCATGGCACAAAGTATTTCAGTGCAAAATGTTATCAGTTGCAGGATAAGATGGAAAACTGATAACCTATGCAGCAAAGGAAAAAAACTTATAAATATGACCCAGTTTTAATATTGGAGCAAATTTTAATAGTCAACAAAACTATGAGTATATTGACTTTAAATTTTCACATATTTAAATTAGTATAGGGATAAATTTGATATTTCACACACACAGAAATCCTCTCTAAAATGAATTGACTTGTAAATAACTACGTCATTCAAAAGTTTACATTTTATAATATATATATATTTTAGCCTATTCTTACTACAGAATGATAGATTATTGAGTTATTTAAATTTCAGATTGGGAACAGACATGATCACTTAAATGACACTTTTCACTTCATATGTGAGGAAACTGACCCAGAAAGGTAAAATTATTTATCTGGTACCCCTTGGGATCTAATGATAATCTATGATTGTATCATTTGCTTTGTTCGAATATTTTCCAGTTAACAAGATGTCTATGCTCTGACCTATGATCAACCTTATGATTAAGTAAACGTGGTCATTATGTTGTAAGTACCATAACATAATAAAGTAGACGATTTCCACTTATTTTTCTACTACCCTTAATGCCTTATCAGATAGAAAAGGAATTATATAATCCAGTTAGTGATATTTGTTATTGTTATCAGTAACCTCCATTTGATGTATTCTTTATTACTGAAGTAAAATTGGTTTATGGAGTCATGATATTAAAATATTCCAACCATGTCATAAGTTGATTTGGAAAATCTATAATAAAGCTTCTTTAAGTGAGTTAGCTGGGGACCACCTCTCTAAAGAGCTGACATATAGAGCCAAAATGTCACTATTAGGAAGAGCCAGCCAAGAGAAAAGCTACGGGAGTACTGTCTAGGTAGTTTCTTCCTTTATAAAATAGTGTAGAGGGTAGGTTTACGAGAATGCATTGGTTTATTGTTTTCCAAGCCTTTACGTTTTTTCCCTTAACTACCTATTCTCTATTATTTCATACATTTCTTTAAATGTATTTAAACTAAAAGTCTCCTTTTAAACAAATCTATCGTAAATGGAAAAGCAACATCCCTTCTTAAACAGCTGATTAAAAAAGTACGGTGTAAGCCACTGGTTCTAGACATGTGTGGTCCAGGAGATATTTCTTTGAGATCTCTTCGGTGGATCTGCAAGATTAAAACAATTTTCAAAATATTACATTTTCTTAAAAGTTTATAGGGTACAAGAAGTTCACTGATATAGTTTCAAATTCCACATTGCAACTAACTTTTAAGAAACTACCTCTTGTTGAGTTTTGGTGTAGTAGCAAAAAAGAGCACTAGCATCTGAAAAGGCGATTAAGTTCTCCTCCCTTTTCCAAGTTCCTATCTGTGTGAACCTGATCTTCATATCCTTCAACCAAACAACACATTGCCAATGACTGACTGCAAAGCAAATATGAAAATTTAGCTATTTTCTATTTTCTGTCTCTTTCTGTTTTTATCTAATTCTATCTGCTTAAGCCAGACATTAAAAGGATTTGAAAAATCCTTTTCACTTTTTTTTGGTTTTCTTTTTCACAGGATAGTTTTCATTAAAAAAAGTTAAAGTTAACTTGCAATGGATTTATTCTTTTAAATCTGATATTTAAATTTTTTCTTAAGTGTAATTAACATTAAGTATTGTTATATATAATCCACATAAATATAAGTTCTTTGGGGTCCCCACTTATTATGACTGTAAAGTAAGCCCAAATGTTTGAGAACTTCTGGTATAAGCAATATTATTTGAGTTAGATACTATTGGTTCACAAAAGCCAGCAAACGCAGGCCCACTTTCTGTTAAAGGGAAAGTTAGAAAATGTGAGGTGTTAAAGTCATAAAGTCGTATTACCTCCAAACTGAGACTTTATTCTTGATATAAAGAAAGATTAGAAGAAAATTGAAGCAGGGTTTTTTTTTGTTTTTTTTTTCATTATATGTTTGCTATTTATTGCTGTCTATATACAGTTGACCCTTGAACAATATGGGGGTTAGGGATGCTGATCCCTCTGCCCTCGCACAGTGGAAAGTCTGTGTAAAACTTTGACTCCCCATATCTTAACTATTAATAGCCTACTGCTGAACGAAAGTCTTACTGATAACATAAACTGTCATTTAACACATTTTGTATGTTATCTGTAGCATATATTATATTCTTAAAGTAAACTAGAGAAAATGCTAAGAAAATCATAAAGAAGAGGAAATACATTTACAGTATTTGTTAAAATCTGTGTATAAGTGGACCTCTGCAGTTCAAACCGTGTTGTTCAAAGGTCATCTGTTCTTATAAAGATGCAAAGTACCCTGTGTATTATGTTTCTTATACATATAAATTATGGATCTGATGATAACTTTTTTGGGATAACTTTTCATTTTGCTTTCACCTTATTTATAATCTTGTATATAAATGTTTATTGCCATTGACTTTCTGTCTTCACTTCTGTAAAGCTTGGAAGGGTACAGTCTTTTCAGTGTGATTCAATTGGATGACTCACTAACATGTGTTACCCTCCAAATTCTAAACTATGCCTAAGAAAAACTGCACTCATTAGCCAGCATCTATTATATTCATTTGGACTTAGATGTCCAAAGTTTGATTGATGCTAACAATGTCTGGGCAATGTTCAGACTCATACTTTTTGCTTCCAGTTAAAAGGATGAAAATCATTCATTTTGGTGAATGCCCATTTTGGCTTTCTACTTCCAAAATATGTGTGACAGCACACCAGCATTAGTTATTTGTGTCATTTCTTTAACTCCTGTGAGGTAACATGAGCATATTTTACTTGTAAAATAGTTGAACTCCATTAAACTTCCAAGTGGTTTTGTTTTAATCTAATTCAGTTATAAAGAATATATCACTAGAAATAACTTCCACTTTGAGTCTGGAAACGTTCCAAAGAACAATTAGGTTATCTCTATAGAAACTGAAAAATATATACAAGGAACAGTAGAAACAGAGTAGGATTCCTAAGATTAATATAACATCTCTATGAGAAGAGGCTCCTTATCTATCTTATCTCTGTTATATCCCCAGTCCTAAACATTATGTATAACATATGGTAGGCACTGAATAAATAGTTGCCTAATGAATGAGTGTTCTTCATTAATTCTCTAGTTGCTGTGTAGGTAGGTGGTGAAGATTTGGATTTTTAAAGGTAATTGCTGTTTGTTGGGAATTACACAGATTTCAATTAATACTTAGATTTGCTTCCTCTGTAGGACATTCTTCTCAGTAAAATCTATAAAGCAAGAAAAAATTACTCTATAGGGTTATTATTATATTTTAGACAAAAATCTTAAGATAAAAGCCAGCCAAATTGCTGAGTTACCACATGGAGGACAACTGTCCTAGAGGATAGTCTAAGCCTCAGCTAAATTCTCATAATGGAGAAATAAGTTTTTATTGCATTAGCCATTGGGATTGAAATTGTTTATTTCCTTACCATAACCTATATTGCCCTGATTAAAATACTTAGGCTATTATATTGGTTCCAATATGTGTAAAATCATCTTTTTACCTCAAAGGTTTTGCCATTTCAACATAAGCCCTTCACAGTTGTCAGAGCTTGATAAGAGAGACTTGAAACTTATGTAATCTTACTAACCAATATCACCTTAATAAATTTAATAAAATTTTTTTTTTAAAGAGTGCGTAGGGGCTTTTTACTACTTCAGCCAAAAAATGAGTTTGATTGTATGAAAAGCTGGAAGTGTGTGTTTGTATGTGTGCGTGTGTTCCAGATTTGGTGACTACTAGTAATATCTGTCATATGAAATGATAACACCAAAGGTCATGTAGCTGGAAAGTGTCCAAGCTCCTGCAAAACCCAGAATTTGAACTGCTCAGTGAGTTCCTGACTTGAATGATTGGTTATATTTTTATGCTTTCATTGGGATGAGTTTGCATTAGACAGAATAGTGAAACACATTTTTATTGATACTAAAAATAATAAGCAATTAAATAATGCTTTTCCAGATAGTTTGGTCTCTACTATTTCCCCATGCTTTCTTATTAAGTGTACACATTATAATGGCTGCACAATAATAACCATTGCAAAACGATTCTAACTCTTGAAAAAGTAATTCTGCTATATAAAATTAACATTTATCTACTCTTTAATTACCTGTTCTTTTGTCCTCTTACTTTTGACTGATTCATTTATTCTCTATGCATATATTTTTCTACTTCATAGCTTCTGGCTTCTAGTTTTTATTTTCTTATAATTAAGGTCTACTATGACCCATTATTCCCATTACTAGGCCTCGTAGTAACTCTTTTGATCCCCATCACCCCTTCAAATTGTCTTATGTTCCTGTTTGCATATGTGTTTTCTTCCTAAAGCAGGTATTCTGATGGGTTTATCTTTGTAGACTAGGCCACAGTATAGGTCACAATCAATGTAGAGATTGACAGCCCTGGTTTAGAAAAGGTACCCATCCCAGGATCGTTAGTTGTAGCTGAGAGTAGGGGTTTTGCATGGCCGAAAACATGATGGAACATCATTACCCATTCAGAAGGCTTGTAGGTGGAGCCTTATAATTTTTTTAAAGAAACCTGGGGACAGTGGATATTAACAGTTCCCATGATATCATGCTTTGTGCATTTTTCAAATGTTAGAGATTTCCATCCTTTTTAGTGGTAGGGCTCCAGTATGTAAATAAGCTAAAAGCAACACTGCACTGATTAGCAATAGTTCCACTGAAGCTTAGTGCTCTGAGGATTCTGGTTTAAAAACAGTTGTATTCATGAATTTGGGTTGCTAAATCTCTGAGGAGAGCAAAAGATGAAAAGAACTCGATGATCTAAATGGAGATGGGGCCACTAAGCTAAGCTGAAGAAAAGAAGTGTAGCATGAAACTATGAAAAGTTACTGGGTCTTTTTGTAACCAGAAAATACAGTTCAGAACAATATATCCAGTCTGATATAATGTAAGGTCATTGTATCGGGGATGAGGAGACTGTTTTGGTAGACACATTTGTGACCTTGGTTAAAATTACTTTGATTCATTAGGATAACAATGTGACTTAATGTTTAAGAAACTAGGCTTGGGAGTCAGATTGCTTATATTTGAATCCTATCTCTGCCATTTACTGTCCCAAATTTAATTTTTTCCAAACTCTGCCTTTCTGTGTATAAAATAAAGGTAGTTATAGTATTGTTGTAAGGATTATATCAGGTAGTGCCTGTAAGCTCCTTAGCTCAATGTTTGACATATGTGCACATTCAGTAACTATTTTTAGTGATTGCTTTTTGTCTCTAGAATTGGAATTGTAATATATTTGTGGATTTTAATATACTGTCTTTTCTAATATCTTTGTGATATTTGACCTCTGAAACTATAATCAGCTAAGGGTAGGTCTAAAAAGGCTAGACAGGGGTTGGGAGGGGAGAAAAGGGAGACAATAAGAGAAATGTGCTAGTGGAATTGGTCGTCAAGTCAATCAGAAGCGAGCTGGGATGAATCTTGGGGGTACTGGGTTGTAGCTAGACTTTAAAATGGGTTGGGAAATGAACCCTTGCTGAACTCTTAAACGTGAAGGTCAGAATTATCAAACCACACATCCCAAGCTTTAGGGCTTTAAAGAAAACACTAGAAAATCCATGTAAAGACAAAGAAGAGAGATAACAACGGAGCTATGTGTTAAGTATTCACTTTTATATAGGATTCTTCATAGCTAAGCTTTCTGCCATTTCTTAGGATTTACTTCACCTCAGTGTTATCTACCACAGTACCATCAGATGGGAGACAAATCTAAGTGTAAGAACTGATTTTATGTACTGAACTACAAGGAGCTGGGTGAGAAAAGGCTATCAGAGAAAACAAGATTGAAATACCCTAAACATAGATGAACATGATTTGATATTTTCTTTTTTAATTTTTGGGTATTAGCAGTGAATGTTTTACTGTAGATGAGCAGTGGCAAGACACATTGTCGGGAGAATTTTCTGTTTAGTGTTGCTATTGATCAAGCTTGTGTTAGTGACAGAGCTTGGTAACCAACAGGCCAATTGAGAGGACCCAAGAATAATGTTAAGAAGCCACGGGAATTCAAAAGCACAGGTTTGAAAACTTCACTTTGGGGTCAGTAGTTCCTGAGAGCATCATTGTTTTGCATCAGAGTGAAATAGTCATAATGATCTTGAGAGTTCAAAAATAGTTGAATTAACTCATTTTATCCTCTGTAGTAAGGCAGGGATATCACAAGTATTGGATATGGTTCCATGTAGAATGCTAAGTTTAAAAGAGAAGAGCAAGAAGTTAGTTTGGCTTTTGAAAGTATAAACTTATTTAGTGAGTAAATGAAAGATAACTACATGTTACAATATGGTAAATTTTCATACCCAAAAGATAAAAACGGAGCTCCACAGGACAGGATACAGGTTAAATATTGGTAGTTCTGGTTTGCATAGTCTGAAAATCACCTGGGCACTACTTAAAATATCTTAAATGAGAATCTTAGAGTCCTAGAGTGAGTGTATATTTAATATGTTTAGTACTAGTTTTGAGTTCTGAGTCAAAAGCTATTATCCATATTATGATTTAAAAATTGGCTAGCTCCTCTAAGTTTTGCTGTGCTGCGTTTCTAGAGATGATGTTCTTTCAGGCTTCTCTTATCCCAGAGGTGATGATTTGCATATAAAATTATAAGTATCCTTGTTATACAGAGAAAAATGCAAGATACATTGTCAATCTATATTTCAGTTAAATAATTTGTTTAACATATTTATTAGGCATCTGCTTCATGCTAATTTCTGTGTGCTGTGGGTATTGTAGTGAACAAGAACAGATCTATTTCCTGCTCCCATGAAACTACTGTCTAGTAGGACAAGTAGTTACACAAATACGTATACAAGACATCTTTGGTAAGCACTTTAAAGGAGATGTACATGAGTGCTATGGAAGCCAATAATAGGTGAGCTAGGTTGATCAAAGAAGGCTTCCCTGAAGAAGTGATACTTGAGCTGTAAGATGAATAGGCATTAACACAATATTGTGATGTGTGGGAAGAGTTTGTGGCCAGTGACAGAGAAAGCATGGCCATTAGAAGAGAATAAGAGAAAGCTTTGTGGCTGGAATGCTGAAAGGGAAGTAGAATGTAGAGTGAAGAGCAAGGTAAGGCTGGAGAGGTAGGCGAGTCATCCTGTGTTGAACTTTGTAGGCCATATTACAGAATCATTACTTAATGCTGAGCAGTAGGAAACCATTGGAGATTTTAGAAGATGGAGAGGAAGTTAGTGGATGACCAGAGTAGATAGAAGAAAACAGGTATATGGCTATTTTAATAGTCAAGGCAATTGATGATAGCAGTGGTGAGCACTACACATGAACTTCAGTGATTCTCAGGAAGTACAATCAATAGGACTTTATGATTGTAACTTCATTTTAACTTGAGTGGCTCTGTGATGACCCTGTCTTCAAGTACGCTCACATGCTGTGAAACAAGGGGTTAGGATTTCAACATGTGAATGGGGGCGAGGGGCACAATTCAACCCATAACATACTCATCTCTTATTGGTGTCTACTCTTGATGAACTTGAAATTACAACTGATGGATTAGATTTTGGGAATGATAGATGAAGATGATAAATAATTTTTACTATATATATCCAGTTGGGTTGGATTTCATGATGAAAGTCATAGACACTAAATTGTGGCTCTCTAATTTTTTTCCCCTTATATCACAGTTGCAAAAAATAAAATTAGTTTCAGAATCATTCTTGGTTACTAATTTACTTTTTTTTCAAAAAATAGTCAAGATGAAAAATTCTGTATCAGTAGTTGTACCTTTATTTACAAAGGTTTACTCTGCTTTATCATTATGTCTGATCATATAAGGGAATGTATGTATATAAAATATATAGTAAATAATATATTCCTCAGTCTAGTTTTGAATACGCTATAGAAGAAATTAAGGAGTAATATTACTTAAAAAAAAAAAAAAAAAAACAACAACTCACATTATTCCTTAATAATACCCTACAGGCATTCAGTTAAAAGAAAACCAAAAGAATAAAATCAGTTGGGTACAGCAAGTTGCAGAAAGTTACCTTGGTTGGTTTTCTCTCTTTCATAGCATAGTAAAATGAAATGGAATTTTATCCTGTTGTGTTTATTTTATGTGGCATCATACACTTTTACATAAAATTTTATCAAGCTTACTTTAGTAGTTCAGTTTTATTTTTCTGCGGTAGCTTTTACTTGTTATTTAAACAAATAATTCTTACCAACCTGAGTGTAATGGAACATTGAGGAAGCTGCATCTCTATTAAGATAGCTACTTGAGTAATAGCTTGAATGCCTAAGAAGGTAGCTGATCAAGATCATTTACCTGAGCTTGCCATGCAATGAGTGAATATAATTCAATATAATAAATCATATAGCTATTTCACCCTCTTAGGCTTCTATAGTTCACTCTCTGTGCATTTATAAATAAAGTTCCTATTTTTTTGTTTTTTGTTAAGAGCTAACAAAATTGGGTTTCAGATTACAATATTCATTTACAATGTCTAGTAGAAAAGTATGCATGTCTATTATTATATGCATGTAATTATCAACACATAGACAAGTTTGTGCATCATAAGCTTAATGAAAACACTCATTTGTAGGAAAAGAACCATAGCTATTAAAATTGCAGGAATTTTAAAGCTACTTTTTTACTCTTTTGTTTAACAATTACATCACTTCATACTATAAGATAAAAGTAGCCTTTTTTACTTAAAATTTTAGTTTTTTATGCGTATTATATTTTACTCATAATGTTTGTTAGTATTTTGTAAGTAGAGAGTTCATTGAATCAGCCCAGCAATTTTAAAGCTTTGCAAGTGTTTTTTTATGTTCCCTGAGAAAAACCAGTGCATATGGATAAATACGTGTTTTCCTATATTTGATATTTTCATGGTCATGTAGCTGTCACAACCATGTAGCCATCATTGCCTATCTTTGGGTTTAGGAAAGACATTTTTAGGAAAGTTCATTTTAAGTTTAAATTCTATTTAACACTATACAGTTTTATTTGATTTATTCTTGTACACATTACTAACATTTATTAAAATACTAAATTAATTTAAATTGAATTGCATTCTCCCATTTATTTGGTGTATAACAGTACACTATCTCTATATGAAGTAAGTTCTTGTTTTTCAAGAGCTTAGATTTATGTTAGGAAGATACTATTTATATACATAATTAAAGGGCAGTACAAGTCAGCATAAGTAACAAAGTACTCACTAAGTCCAGTCAAATGTTTACATAGAGAAATAGGGTTATTCCTGTAGCCACTCATTGAAAGATTGGGAATTCATTCAAGATATGATGAACACCTTCAGAGTGGAGAAGAGTGGCAGCTGAGATAAATTCCAAAAGTCTTTAAGCTCTCTTCATAATATCCCTTTTTAAAGACTTGCCAGGATATCCTATGACCAGCAATGACCAGGTTATTTGTATATTGACTATTTGATGTATAATATATAACCTGGAAGAATCTGGTTTATTTCCAAAAATAATTTGCCATGACATTAATTTCTTTGTTGACTGAAACTGAATATTTGGAAAGCCATATGGTTTTGAAAATTGAGCAACAGACTAGCAAAAGGGAAGAGGAGAAATTATAATTCTGAATATCCTTAACTTATGTTGCTAAGTGGCTGCCTTCAATCTTGTGTAGTAACTTTTTAAATCAAAAGAATCCGTGCAAATATTATTAAATTGCGTGGTTCAAAAGAACCAGTAGTAAACTAGAAGGCCCCTGTACTTTTTATTTCTATTTCCAGAGTCAATACTGTTATCATTTCTGTTCTTAGTTTTTCTGTTAATTACTTTCATAAGTATAAATCAGAGGTTGGCAAACTATGGCCCATAGGGCAAATCCAGTCTGCTGACCTGTTTTTTTTTTAAGGCCTATGAGCCAATTTTTTTTTTTAAGGGTTGTTAAAAATCAAAACAACAAATTAAGATGAATATGTGACAGTAATCATATGTGATCTACAGAGTCTGATATATTTACTATCTGGTCTTTTACAGAAAAAGTTGAGACCTCTGATCTACATGGAGAGTGTGTGTGTGTGTGTGTGCATGCGCGTGCATGTGTGCACATTACCCATACATAGAAACATGCACACATATATACATATTTGTTAATTTGACAACCTAAACATATTTTTTACTCTATAAAAAAGACTGGCTTATAATTCATACTACCACCAATCTACATCTTATCGTTATTTCTTATATTAGTATTAATTCTTTCCTTGGTTACATTTGTAGCTTTAAATACTATACTATTCTTTTAAGGGAAAAAAAAAAAAAAAAAACACCTCTTTTCTGTTCTAGCACATTTGGGTAGGCATATAGATAGAGCTATAGCCAGTGGAAATTATCTTGGTTTTTGTCTAGAGTTAGTCATATTTTCTAAATTTTGATCACTGAGACTAAATTTTGATCCCAGAAGTTAGCACATGTTATGCTCCGTAAGACTAATATTTCTTGAGTGTATGTTTGTGTGTATGTATGTATGAATGTGTGTGTATGTATGTAGGTGTAGGACAGTTAGTCTCTCAGGGGTCCCCACTGTCATATTTACAGAGGCCTATATTGCTTTTTGCAGTAGATGTTGTAGTTGTGGTATTTATCATTATACTTACTACATCACACAAAGTGAATCAGAACTTAAGTAAACTTATCTGATATTACTTGCTGAAATATCTTTCCTTTTAACTGCTATATATACTTGGGTGAAACATTTTCTTGTGTGTGAGGTTAAAGTTGTTGCATTAGAGGTAACTTAGGCATTGGTTGCAGGGTCACATTTGGGTCACTAGACACTCAGCAAATACTTAAGGAATGTCTTAATCAACCAGACACTGTGCTGCAAAGTAGCAGTGCAGTGGTGAACCAGTCATGGTTGCTGCCCTCATGGAATTTAATAGGAAAGATAGGCAAATAAACACTCCATCATATACATAAGCACATATATTTCCAAATTGAGATAAATCATTTGAAGGAAAAGAACAAGTTATTTGAGAAAGAAGCAGAGAGTAGAGTTCTAAATCATGAAACTCTTTCAGATGAATATACAGATAATTAATGTTTAGTATCTTAAAATATTTTCATTCCTCTAAGGCAGTAGTTCTCAAACTTTTACATACATCAAACTCACAAGGAGTGTTTGTTAAAATGTGGCTTTTGGGGCCCCAAGTTCAAACTTTCTTATTCACTATGTCTGGAGGGCAAGAGGATTTGCATTTCTAATAAGTTCTAGATGTTGGGATTCTCCTGATGTTGGGAACTACACTTCAAGAACCACTGATCTAGGATAGTAGTTTTCAATACTTTGGAATCACTTGTAGAACTCTAGCAAAATGTTGATGCTTAGTTCCTGTGCCTGGAAATTCTGATTTAAAATTGTGAAGCTATGGCCTGAGTGTGGAGCTTTTTAAAATACCCTAGATGATTCTCATGTACAGCCTGAGTTGTAAGTCTAGAATTTGAATATGTATATACATGCTATTCCTTAGTGGGGCAGAAAGTATCTAATCCTGCGTAGTGGTAAGAATTAGTGGAAGAGGTGGGGAGAAGGTGTAATAGAAGGCTTCATTGAAAATACAGAACTCGAACTAAGGCTAAAAGGAGTATGTATCAACATGATAACTTGACACAGAGAAAAGAGGATATGTCAGAAGAAATGGTGATGGCACACAAACATGTAGGAGTAGGTTTTGTGTCATAAATAACCTAGACTGCATTTCTGAAATGTAACTATTCTGATATTGAGAGTCTCCTATGTCAGAAACAGAGAGGATAATTTATTTTTAATAAATGAATATAAAGTAAGGATCATCTGTACTACATTCAAGTAATTTTTATCCATTAATATGTTCTATTTAATAGAATGAGAAGAAGAAACCGAAAGACCAGGAGATACGGAGTTTTGGACACTAACATAGAAAACATGGAACTGACACCTTTAGAACAAGATGATGAGGATGATGATAACACATTGTTTGAAGCCAATCACCCTCGAAGGTAAGTGTTGAGCAGAGTTTAATTTCATGAAACAGGAGGCATGCGTTTGACAAGTAAATTGAAAAAGTAGTATTTAATTTACCAGTTTTTACCCTAACAGATTTTATTCAGTTTTGTTTAATGCAGTTATTTGTGCTATCTAACCAATAGCTCACTTTTTTCCTGGGCTCACCCTACAGAAGGTTCTCCTTGGATAGGATGGGGGTAGAATCTTACATATAATTCTTATTTTCTTTTAATTTTCTGCAAAACTTTCATAGTATTTAAAAAGTATAGTATTTGTAGTATTTTAAAAAACTAAATGCATCTGAGGCACCTCTTCTGTACATACACAGAATGGGAAGACAAAAAGGAAGTTGTTAACTTAGGGAGTCAAGGTTGTTTCCAAAGGGGAACTGAATTTGAAACCCATTTAATTTCAAGTGTGCTTGACTAGAGGCAAAGATTGTTGTAGGCAGAAGCAACTACCAAAGTTTAGCAGTTGTGACAGACAGTAGTTTGTTCAGTTAATACAGCAGAAATGTCTAGAATGCTGCCTGTTGTGTTTGCACATGTAGTTATACATGCGAGATTGGGAGGATTAGCTATGAAGGACACAGATGTACAGATTTTTTGGAGGAAACATGCAGAGTTTTGTAATCTGCTAAAGAGTTTGGTATTACCCTGCTGTCATTGAAGAACTATCAATGCTGTTTAGAGTGTACACAATCAGATAGTCAGATATTTGTTGTAGAATAATACCTCTTGTAGTAGTGGGGGAGGTGGCCTAGGAGAGATGAAGAGGGACAGAACTAGGGAAGGTAGGAGGGGCATAAAGAAGTGTATAGTTTCCATGAGATATAGTTACCTGTAGCTACCTTTTATTCTGTATCCTTTCTCTAATATTTATCCCTCTTTTATGCTCCACTTTTTATGAATATTACATTCTATTAAGGAGCTAGACATTAATCAGTTACATAAATGGAAAAAGAATAAGGGTAGGTGGTGTAAGAATTTATAACAGGGCCTTGGAACACTTAATCAAAAAATATTGGTTCAGAAAAGCCTGTTGGAAGTGATATGTAAATTGAAACCTGAAAAATTAGTGGAAATTAGCAGGGGCAAAGGTTGGAGAGAAAACAACAGGCATAAAGTGCCAGAAGCAAAAGAGAATATAGAGTATTAAGGAACTAAAAGAAGTTAATTCTTTAATATAGATGCTATATTACCATGTGTAGAAATAAATGAATGAATGAATGACTGGCTTTTGAATTTTGAATGCAAAAGGAAGAGTGGTAGGTAAGGCAGAACAAAGAATCAGAAGATGGATTGTGATCCCTGTTAATCAGTTAGTAATTATTCCACAGCTAAGAAAAGCCACTAGGAAAAATTTAAGATTGGGAAACAGTCAAAAGTGTCTTTGGGGATTACTCTGCAATGGAGTGGAGAAGAGTAAGATAAGGAGTTAGGAAACCAGAAAAGTTACATGAATAAAAGTAGTACAAAGAATATCCTATAAGTTTTTATGTAGATTCTTAACATTTTACTTCATTTGTTCTCTTGTGTGTTCTTTCATAATATACAGAAGAATGCATCTCCTTCTCAGGATATCACATGATGTCCATCTGTCCTTCATTAGCAGTGGTAATTTTGATGCACCTCTTCAAGGTTTTATTGAATTTCTCCCATATGTTACTGCTTTTTTCCCCTATGCAACTAACAAAGAGACATTTTAAATCATGAAAATATTCTTTTCATTCAAATTTACCCCTTGGATTAACACTCTACTATGATAGCTGCAAAATAATGGTTTTCCAACTTCAACGTGTCCTCCGTATTTACCAATCAGCGTTGACCTTACCTTCTATAGCTTTGAGATTATTTTCTGTGATGAGATATGCAGTCCAAACTACATTACTTTATATGAAGCTGATTCAATGAGCACCATTCTCTCTCAAATCTTCTGTTGATATTAGAGATTAAACATAATTATGCCATCAGTTTATTCAACAGTTCAAATTTATCTTGTGGAAAGATGTGTATAGATCTTATTGTGATTCACTTTAATAACATGATAATCATAGTTAATGTCATTTGTTTCTCTCAGTAAAGGCAAAAATTGATACTTATATGGAGAATGTGCTATAAGGGCTTGACCCTGAAAGAGAACTTTCACCACCAAGGGCTTCCCAGAACAGCCACATTGGTGGTCGAAGAAACCAAAGGCAGGGTTGATAGTGCTAGAAAGCCTTTAGGATAAGATCAGGGGTCCTATTACTGAGCCCAGGGGGTAGCCTGGACAGAGTGGGGTAACAGCTGCAATGAGTAATTGTAATAGTCACTTGTTAGTAAATACCTGCTTTTGTGCTAGATGTACCTGCACTGTTAGACTTCTTACATGTACTATGTAGTTATCAGAACAGTATAGTAAAGTAGTTCCTATTGCTTTCATTTTAAAAATAGGAAAACTGAAGCTCAGAGAGTTTAAGTGATTTAGGCTTCCTGCCTCAATCTCATTCCACTTTTTAAATATTTATTTGATTTATACCTAGGAAGAGAATAATTCTAAATTCTGTGCCTTTTATCATCTATACCAGCACTTGCTAGTACTCATTTTCAAATGAGAACCCTAGAAATGAGCAATATAAATATTTTGACTTGCTTACCTTGCCAACTGCAATGCAGAATCATATTAGTCCACAGTATAACTGCTGGCAATTCTTGTTGGACCACCTCTTACTGATGCTGCTTTCATTGTTTAAATGCTTTCTTAAATTAGTTCTTCTTCATTTCTCAAATTCCATCCACAAAATAACAGGAAGCAGATCATTTCCAGAGAATTAAATGGATTTCCTTGCTTACATACAATTTTATGACAGTATAAAATTATCCGTTTGTAGTTAGCTCTTTCCGAGAGGGATATTTTTAATACATCAAAATTTTAATCATGATTGTAGTTGGCAGTTAAGATTTGGAGTAATGATTTTTACTGTTTATTTGTATTAGATTGAACTATATGAAACTGCCAATATATGGTTTAAATATCCTAAAGAAAATATTTTATATAAAAGGATGTCTCAGATAGGGCTGACTTCAGGCACAATATATTAGGGCTCTGGCTTCTCTCCTCCATAACCCCCTTGGTTCTGCCCTCTTCATGTGTTTCATTTTTAGGCTGATAATAGGATGATGCCAGCAGTTCCTACAATATCATCTAGAATGGTAACTTTGAGTAGAAATTAAGGACTAACTCTCTTGTTTCCATTTCTTCGAAATGAGAAAAATTTCCCCAGAAACTCTTAACAGAGTTGTTTTCTGGAAGTGACTTTCTTCCTGTTATTTGTTTTTGTATTCTATAACATTTGTCATGTGATCATTTCTAAACTAAACCCTGGGTAGAAAAATGGAAGTACCGTGATTAGCTCAGAATTATCTTTTGAGGTTGAGTAGATATTGAGGAGTTAACTACCATTACCATTGTACCTGGTAATTTAAGAGCTGAAATATAGTCAAACTGTGAAAATTTGTAGGTGTGTGGAAAAAAATAACTTGAGCAGCTTGATTAATAGAACTTCTCTCGAATTTGCTGTTGATATCCTAATTTTGTATATTAAAGTTATTTCTTTTGTTTAGTTATTGAGACATGTTGCACAAAAGCATTATAAAACAGAAACAAATATCAATTCTTTAACTATTGTATAAGATGTTTCAACCCTTCTGGTTAGGAAAACTGATAGGAATTCAAAAGCATATACCAACTAAGTATTACCTTTATTTTTCTCAAATGAAATATTGAGACTATAATTCAATATATTTTATATATTTAATATAATTCAAAAATATTAGAAACAAATACTATAACCTAGCACAAAAATGCAGTTTAAAACAGTGCTTTACATCACAAAATAATAAGTGGGAACAATACATTCTTGCTATTCTGTTTGATTTCTACCAAACAGGAAAATTAATATTATTTTATAATGATGTACACTAAAGAGCATTTTGACAATCTTGATAGCAGCTTCTAAAAGCTAGTTATTCTGTTACTGCAATGCTATTCATATAATTTTTGCCAAATATGTAATTTAAAAAATCCTAAATTTGCTTTTTATATTGTTCTGCTTCATTAAATTTAATGTCATATTGTATGTGTTCATTACATTTGTATTGTGTTACTTGGCTGCAAAATATTTTCTGGTTATTAACATCAGCATATCAAAATCAGAAAGCGGATTTGGTATAAGTATTTAATTAGAAATCCTCATTAAGAAGATTTTATTTAAACAGTTACCAATTTGAAAATAGTTCTGATTTCTCAAATACTACTTTGAATGTGGAGCATAACATATTTTCAGGATAAACACTGTTATTCAAATGTTTATTTTAGATAGAAATAGGTATTTTATGATGCCCAGTGATGTGTTACAGTACTTTATCTAGTTAAAGGATACTGTGCTTTCTTTTTCATTGCTTCAGCAGATAACAAAGAAAAGCTTTCGTGTACTTTTTTTTTTGGTATGTTTTACTTTTTTGTGGACATTGAGCCTTAGAAAAAATTTTGCCTCGGTCCATTAATAATTAGACATCACAATGTGCTTATTGGTTAAGAACGTGTATCTTTTGTATATTAACAAATACTAGGTAACATCAAATTCTGATTGGTGATGCTATTTTCCTCATCTCAGTGAATGGTCTAGAGTTACCCCATCTAACTTGATAGCCACTAATCAAATGTGGCTCTTGAACATTTGAAATGTGACTGGTATGACTGAGGAACTTTTTAATTTTATTTACTTTTAGCAAGTTGAAATTATAATTTAAATTGCCAGATTTGGCAATGGCTATTGTGTTGGACAGCACAGACCTAGAGCAAAAATGTTTGATTGATCTGGTTTAAACTAATTCTATTAAAGAAAAACTCTTATACAACAATTGAATTACAAGTTTCTGTTCATATAGCAGTTGATTCATTTAATAAAATGCTAACTGCTTTGGTTCAGGATTTATGCTCTGTTTGGGTTGCAGACTCTCTAAGGAATATAGTGGGATAGATGGATGAGGGTGGCAGAACATAACCACCCACAAGGTCGATTTATATGAATGAAGTTAGGGCAATAAAGGAACAAGAACCTCAAGTTTATGGACAGGAAAAGTCCTAAACACAAATATTAAGGCATTAACCTTTCCTGGTGCTTTCAGGTAGTGTTCATTCTCTAAAATCCACAGACATTATATCTTCTATAAAAGGACCAGGGAGGAGAACTCTAGGAATCTAGCATTTGCAAATTTATTTAAATGATCAGAAAATAACAGTGCTCTTGACTGCACTAGAACAGTTTTTCCTTTCAAACTTGATTTGGATTTATTTTGATAGTTTTAGATTTTCCGAGTTAGCTTTTGAATTGTCCTTGAAAATAATGTCTTTTTAATATTATTTTATCATTGTGTAATGTGCAGTGACAAAGCATTCTTGAAGCTTGGAAAATACTCAAACAGATTTCCATAAAATTTATTAATACTGTGCACTTGCTTTACCTCAAAGAAAAGCATGGAGATGTGTGTGTGTGTGTGTGTGTGTGTGTGTGTGTGTGTGTGTGTGGTAAGAATATTTAACATGAGATCTACCTTCTTAAATTTTCAGATGCACAATACAGTATTGTTAACTATAGCCACAATGTTGTGCAACAGATCTCTAGAATTTATTCATCTTACATAACCAAAAGTTTATACCTGTTGGCTAGCAGCTCCGCATTTACCTCTCCCCTCAGCTCCTGGCAACCACCATTCTACTCTATGCTTCTATAAGTTTGACTATCGTTTACTACAAGTAATAGAGAACCCCAAATTACAAAGACTCAGAAGTTTTTCTCATGTAATTAAGTCTGCAGGAGTTGTTCCTGGCCTCAATTCAATGGCTATTTGATAACAGGGTCTACATCTATGCACTTTTCTTGAACCTTTTCTCATGCTTGTCACATCCTTGTTATCCAGCTACTATAGTTTTCACCTATAACATCTATGTTCCAGTCACCAAGAGGGTAGCAGGCAAGAACTCACATCATGTCGACCTCTGTATCAGGAAATCAAAATTTCTCCAAACTGTCCCCGTCCTCCCAAGAGACGTTCATACACACACCGCCCTTCTTCGACCAATAATCATAATCATCATCATCAGAAGAAGAAGACCAACATTTTTATTAGCAAACAAAAAGAAGAGAATAAATGTTGAGTAGATAGCTTATAATATTGCCATCCTGGCTATTAAAAGTATTTTCTAAGGTTAAATTTGGCCTGGGAAGACAGAAATGTTTAGATTTGGGTGGGGGTCACTGAATTAAGACATAAATTTTGAGGAATTATTTATTGTTTATGAGTAGCAGTTTTGCAGAGAAATAAGAGGTATCCAGGACAATAGGATTATAGGATAGAACATAGCATGCCAATAGGATGCTGCTGCTTTTGTTTTTTAGGAGTAGGAATCTATTGTTATAGCCAGAGTAGTTTTGTTTGTTTGTTTATTTTAGTAAGGTGGGAATTCTGTAAATGGTAGAAAAATAGAGCATTTGACATCTGATCTAATCTTTAGATTTCAATTACTAAACCCTCATGATTGAGAAGTATTGTGATAAAATAAAGAGAATATGATTGTGTAGACTCCAGGGCTTCTTAAGCTTCTGTCACTGATAACTGAATGACCTTTAGTCCCTTGAATCTCGATTTTTCCTCTCTACCAGGTTACCTGTCAAATAGTGTGTTTGACTGCATCTCTAAACGCTTTCCCAGCTTTTGGACTATGTAAAGTTTTCATCTTGAAGACTTCCATAAAAAGACATCCTTAATCTTCTTTTGGAAATTGTTTTATCTCCCCTTTGAGAAAAAGGACTTTAGAGCATCCATAAATAACTGACCAAGATGGTACTAGAATTCAGGCTTTCCTTTCTAAGACCAAGGTTTTTTGTCCATGGAATGATTTCTAGGCTTTAGTTGTGGCCCTGTAATAAGAGAGTGAGGAATTTTGTTTTGTTTTGTTATTTTCTTTTGTGTCATCACTATCTTCGCCACTGTCAAATAATAAAAGCTCAATATATATATGTTAGTGATTAAATGAATGAATGTCTTTTTTAAAAAATGCATTTAACTGTTAAATTCAGTAGCACAGACAACTTAATATGTTGCATACACTATTTTAAATACATCGAAAGCCATCAAGGCATTAGAGGTTACCTGTGTCTGTTTTCTCGTGTGACTATACATTTGAAATAGATTTGTCATGCTAGTTCTACATATCACTGTCATAGAATGTGGTTGAGCAAGAATGTAACATTCTTAATTTTTTTTAATCTTAAATTCTAATGGTGAAGTACTTGAACTTGTCCATTTCAGTACTTATTTTCAGCCTAAACATTGTCAATTCAAGATTTAAACATCATTAATTAAAGATTCTCCACACTTCTTTCACCCCTTTCTTCACATCAGGTTGACTTAAGTTCTATGGAGATTTGCACTATTATTCATTTAATCTAAGACAATATTAATTTGAAGCTGTAAAACCAAAAGAAAAAAATACTGTCAATTTAATTATGCAATAATATTATGATATTTTTACCTAATATAGGAATCATGCACACTAACCTCTTAATACTACTACATTTTCATGACCTTTAAAAAATTTGTCAACTTCTTTTGCTGTCATATACATTTATTAGTGTGTAATAGTTTTTCAGAATAAAAATTAGCAGAGTTTTGTCTTCCTGGAATATCATTTCATTTTTAAAAGAGATGGTTGTTTCTTGGCAAAAATATGGAATTGACTCCACTGTTCCAGTGACAAACGTTTGCTTACTGATATTAAATTTTAGCCTATTGTTCTCTTTCATCTTTTTCTATATATACAATAACTTTTACTTCAGTGATGATTCATGATATTATCTTTTTGAAGGCATTATAAGTATCATTAAACCCATCCCTTACAATACCAACAATGTGTATAATTCAGTTTAAATGACAATACAAAAAGCTTTGACCAATTTTGTGCACATATAGGCAATGTCAGCTCTATAAGAACTACCACCTATCTGACAGCAATTCTGAGATGTCACCAACTGGAAGATGCATCCCAAGTTTAAAGATGTTAAAATATGAAATACGTGTGTTAGAAACTATGAAATATAGTCCTTTCCATCGGAGAGAATACACTTGCAGTCCTGCTCAGTTTGAGGGCTTTCACCTCTATTTCTGCCACTTTTGCCAAAAGAGCCTCTTATTAACAGTCCACACAGATTATACTGTGTATTCCTGGTTCTATCTCCAGGATTCTCTGAATCTGCCAGTCCACCTCTTACAATTTCTATATCACCTCTCCAGGCAGCAGGAGCGCTTGGTTATTTTCCCCATGCCATGCTAATGCTCCACATTTTTCAAACTGCCAGGGGGATCTCTGAGAAACTGAGTTGGGGATAGAAATATAGGAGATTTTACTGAGGACGTGATGCTCGAGTTATCGTTGTTAAAAAATATATATGTAAGATATTCAAATAAGCCTTATGAAATGGGGAGAAAGCTGCATTTCATGCTGAGCTGAAAGTATAAGCCAAGTGATGCCCTGTCAAGAGTGTGTATGTCACGAGCCTCTTTAGAACATATCATAGAAAATCAGTCAGATTTGGGATCAAATCAAGAAGACTGTGTTAAAAAAAAACAACTTATTAAGGATTTAGATTTTACTATTTGTAAAAATGGTCATAAATCATCAACTGCTTAGGAGTGAAGGAGTAGTACCATGAAATTCATGTTCTAGAAAATTGGTTTTGGTGACCAGTTGGTGAAAGATGAATTAAAATTAGGAAGAAACTAAGGTCCAGTATTTAAAAGTTGTTTCAGCTGTTTAGTTGAGAAGCAAAGGGTTGCTAGGAATAGAAGGAAATGAAAAAGTCTGACAAGATGATAGTACTGAGCAGAATGTAGGACATAAGAAGCAGTCAGAGAGGACCTAAGTGCTCCCACTGAACACAGTGACTAGGTAGATGGTGTCATTATTTGAGTTAAGAAGATACAGAGAAAGACCATGTTTAAGGCTGGAGGATGATGGGTTTGATTCTTGATAGGTTAAAAATATTTCTTATAAGGCACATAGAGAAAGAACATTTTCTTCAGTATTGTTTGGGCTGTAGTTTAGTCATGCCAGGGAAAGATTAGAGAATGGTGGATCCATAGCACATTGTAGGTGTTAAACAGGATGAAAATATCTGAGGTGGAATTCTGAGAAAACTCCAACTCAAGGAATGCAACACCGTAGGTGGGGGAACAGGTTGTACAGTCTGAAAAATATAAGTAGGTTTAAGAAAATGTTGGACTTGTGTAATATAAATATATCATAATAAAGTTATGCATATTAACATATTTTGAGGTTATGAATTTCAAAATGTATATCTGAAACTGTACATTAAGAGATTTCTTCATATACTAGGTACTTGATTACAAAACATCTTATAGTGCTGTTGCTAAACATTCCTTAGGTTCTAAAAAGTAATCCACATTCAAAAGGCTGTTTAATGATAGAGTTGGATTAGGTACCTGCCACTTTGTGTTCTTCCTCTGCTAAATGAAACTGCGATTTTGATTTTACTGATTTACTTTTTCATAACCCACAAATTCATTATCAAGATGATTAATAAGAGTTTCAAGCATGCAAAGGACAAAGGTTGTGTTAAATGAGAACTAAATGTTACATTATTTTTAATAACCTTGAATATCTTTTTCAAAAGCTTAAATTTACCCTCAAATTAAAATATTTTAGAAACTCATTAGCTTGTAGCAATCTAATAATCATTTAGAGATCTATTATAGGTTACTTAATGATTTAGATAAAATGATAGGTTAGAAGAGAGTATTACTCATTCTCATATATATCTCCTATGAAGTTCTAAATGTTCATGATTATAAAGGAAGATTTATTAAGTTAGTAAAATTTGTACACCTGTGGCTGTTCTTTTAGTTTGACTAAATGCTTTTGGTTATAATGGTTATTAGTGGAAGTTTCTTGGTAGCTACGGTTTGGGTTAAGTAACAGTAAAGCCTGGTATATATTTAGAATTAAGGTCTATAAAAATGTGTATGATGACAATATAATCTCAGAAACTAGTCAATGAGGTTAAAAAGTGGGCATACTTGCCCCATTATATATATTTATGGAAAACCTGATCTTCCATAGAGATAAATTCTGCTATTATGTTGTAAATATTAGAAGCATTTTTTGTTTCATAAAACATATTTCCAGGCCTACAGCTTCAATTAATTCTTATTTCTGAAGGTTTAGAAATAGGATCAGTTAAGAATTCTATTTACAGAAACTATGGAAATAAATAACCGTATTATATATTTAAGTCAATTAAAATCATTTATGAATATTATATGAGGATATCACTTTGGTATGACTGTGAAATAGTCTTTAATTACCCACACTAGTTACATAAAATTCCCTTTGAAAAAGTTAGAATTATAAATTAAAAGATGATATCTGATATAATTAATATAGACAAAGTAATTATGTGTTTTATCTGTGCCATTTATTATAATTCCCTTAGACTAAATACTTGCATTATCTTCTTGCCACTGCAAATCTTAAGGAATATTTTTAAATATGTTTAAATTTGTTCAGGGTGAGCATTTATAGTTTTTTTTTTTCTTTCTTGCAGATAAGAATGTGCCTTTTGATGAGAGGACTTCATCTTTCTACACTGAAAAGCAGAATTTCTATGTTTAAGGAATAAGAAGCCACTTTATCATTGGGGGGGTATTTAAGTTACATATATTATGACAACCTTTAATTTGTTGTTGGAGTAAATACTTTATCATTTGCTATATCTCTGTATATATAGAGATGCTCTTAATGGGCTTAGAGTTACTGGGAGTAAACTGTACTATAATAGAAATCTGTTTGAAAATTACTTTAAAGCAGTGTTTACTGATCATTTTTTGTTTCTTGCTTACCATGTTATTGTAAACTGTTTTATATAGTAATCATTTAATTTTTTTTTTGCTGGTTAATTATTTTTTTGCTGGAACTGCAAATTCCAACAAGTAACTGGTGTGTAAAAATAATTTAAAAATTTCTTTACCAATATATATTTCCCATTTTTGTGGGGAAAAGAAGCCAAGTTTATTACTTTGCATTTGAGTTTTTTAAATATTAATAATTGTGTGAGTTGTGTGCAAAACAATAAATATGATTTAAAATTATTTTAAAGTGGTACAGATAGAATGTGTTTACAAAATAAACCCAAAGACTATAGAATTATATATTAACATATATTTTAAATATCTAGAAAAATCAAAAAAGCATTATTATATTTTAGCAAATTCCTTGCTAAGATACCTACTGTGATTAGATATTTGACAAAATAGTGAATTTCAAAGTCGTTTTATTTATCAACAGTGTTGTGAAAATAAAAATAATGGCAAAAACATTCTAGTCATATTATGGTGTAGAAGAGTAAAGAATTAAAGTAAGTGCGTAGACTTTAGAATCAGACAGACCTGGATACAGAGACTTACTTTATTATCTCTTAACAAACTATTTAATCTTATTGAGCTCTATCTACATTTTCACATTCTAAAAATAGAGGCGAACTTGTAGGAAAAGCATGAGTCACAAACTCCATTGCTTACAGGGGCTAGGGAGGTCATTTAAACGTGTGTGTGTCAGTCAGGATAGGCTAGGTCAGATGGTAGTAACAGATGGTCCCCAAATCACTGTGGGTTACAACAAAGATTTATTTCTCACTCCTGCTGCCCATTGTTATGGACTGTGATTCTACTCTTCATTGTCTTTTCTCCAGGGCCAAGGCTGATGGAAAAACCTCTGCCTGGAATATTGCCTCATAGCTTAATGTCCAGACATGGTGAACTGTGTGCTAGTTCACAAGTTTCTGCCCTAAAGTGATACATTTCATTTGCATCTATATTTTATTGGTCAAAGCAAATCCTAAAGCCACTTCAGAGTTCTACAAGGCAAGAATAGGTAATCCTCTAGCAATGAGGTAAGTTGGAGTATTTAGCCACCCAAAATGCCAACTTAGTTTTACCTGTATACTAACTGCCTTACTACAATGAGTCAAGTTCTCTGATGTCAGTATATTTGTATATATTGCATTTGCAGGGAATAAAGTGAAAATACATTTCCTTTTCTAAAGGGATCAGCCTTAGCCTCTGCCCAGTTCCCCGTAATAGTTACTAAGAGGGAATACTTGCCCCGTGTTGCGAAATCTCTTAGTTTTAATTTTCAAGAGAAGCCAAGACTCCAGGTTTATTATATGAAGTTTCTTCATTTTAAAATGTTATTATGCAGTGACCTGGATGGACCTAGAGGGTATTGTGCTAAGTAAAACAAGTCAGACAGAGAAGGACAAGTACTGTATGATCTCACTTATTTGTGGAATCTAAAGAACAAAATACATGAACAAACAAAACAGAAACAGACTGACAGAGAACATACTGATGACTGCGAGATGGGATCGGGGTTGAGTGGCTGGGTGAAAAAAGGTGAAGAGATTAAGAAATACAAATTGATAGTTACAAAGTAGTTACGGGGATGTGAAGTACAGCATAGGGAATATAGTCAGTATTATTGTAATAACTACGTATAGTGCCAGGTGGGTACTAGACTAATAGAGGGAATCACTTCGTAAATTATGTGTCTAACCACTATGTTATACACTTGAAGCTAATATAAAGTAATATTGAATGTCAGCTCTAATTGAAAAAAATTAAAATAATTACCAAAAAATGTTATTAAAACAACACTCTTGTGATATTTGGAAATCATATTCTATATAGTATCTTAGAAATAGTGATTATTTAATAATTTCTGTTATTTATAAACTGATGTTCATATTAAAACTGAATGGAGATAGTAATCAAATCTTCCAGAGAATAAGAATTCTAATTATTAAAATAACTTAATGATAATTTTCATAAATGATCTTCACGTTGGTTTTAAAGGGGATGTTGCCAAAATGTTTTAAGCAGTGGCAACTTTATTAGAAATATACAATTTCTCTAGGTGACTGCTTTAAAAAGAATATTTCTCAATTGAATATGGAAATTCTGGCATGATTGCTAAAAATGCTTTTATTTCATTACATTCATATCCTCATTCTTGAACTGCAAAGCTGTTATAATTATCGTAATAAGCTACACTTTGATTAAAGTGCCAGATAGTACGCCAAATTTTAGCTTCATTAGATGTATAACAAACATGTTGATGAAATGGCTAGGATTTTCACCTACAAAGCTGTATGTACATTATAAAATAGCTGGTGATATCTTAGATGTTATGAAAGTGTGTTACTATTCTCCTTTCCCATTTCGTACCTCCTTTTGGCTGTTTTATTGATAAGAGCCTTACCTAGGAATTAGAGATCAACGGACACCAGTGTAATTGCGTTCTAGCTCAGGAGAAGAGCAAATGGAGAGAAAAGACAGGTTTGAAGTAATTTATCAGTGTTCTGCACTTGAACTGGAAGCTTCTGATGAACCACTGCGTGGGGCTAGAAAATCAAGTCACTTCTTCTGGCCTAATTTCTCGTGTTTATTAGGTAGGTAACCACTGCTGTGAAAACAGATCCTTGGGCTGGATGGGTGCTCAGCCTGCACCTTGTCAGCTTCTAGCTGGTTTGGGGATTTAGTTGCCTTACCAAGGACATAATCTATTACCTTTTATCACCTATTCCCCCCGCCCTCTTTTTTTTTTTGTTTTGTTTTGTTACCTTAGTTCTAATTTATTTATTTTCCCTTATTCAGTATAGTTTTACCTAATTTACCATTCTAAATGAAGCAATAAAGGAAAAATAGTTTGTGTCTTTCATATTAGGAGGTAAGCAACTTTACCTTTAGTGACTTAAAAGAATCAAGCAGAAATTATTCCCAATACAGATAATATACTTGATTTACTAAGATAGATGTTTGATATTTCATTTCACAGTATCATTCCCTACATCAGAAGTTGAACATTTTAAAGCCACAGTCTTCAGTATATTTTGTCTGCCCATGCCAGTAGCATGTTAAAAGGTAAGAGGTAAAGGTAGAAAGTAAGAAATTAGGGGAGGGATCCCCCACAAAACTTTCATATCTGGCTTGTTGAGAAACTATCAATGCTGCATGTTTCAATAAAAGATTTTATTATAGAGCCACAGTATAGGATTTATAGCCAAGTTTCTGGCTCTATTTTTTCATCTGACTCTAAATATATATGTTTTTATTTGTATTTCTCTTCATTCTTATTATACAGGTTCCTTTAGTACTCTGTCACCAAGAATAAGGCAAAATTACTCAGGGAGTTTTTCTCAAATAGGCATTCGAAGCAAAGTAAACTAAACACCTCCGATAGTTATTTTTCTTAATCTGTCAGGCCCTTTTAGGGGCCCTAAATCCACACCTATTGTTATTTACCTAAAAGGGATTAGGAGTTCATTTCATCCCTTCATTCTGCTCACCCCATTGCCTGAGGAAAGTTCTTGACATTGAGTGCAGCTCAGACTTCTTTTTAATCCTTTACCTCAATAATAGGAGGAATGGTGATCTTCAAGCTTCATACGTTTTTGAATTTTTCCTACTGTATCAATTGTTACTAGTCATCCTTCTCTAAAATAGAAGGTACTGGTTTGGCGTTTTTTTGTTGTTGTTGTTTTTGATTTTTCGCAACTGGATATGTTGTGCCTCCTGCCTAGCCTTCTAAAAAAATATCTCTTTGAACCTTTTTATAACTGGACCCTCAGACCAATTTTCCAACTATATTTTACCCAGTAAGTTTCTCATAGACCAAAAGTTTCTCTTGGATAAATCAGCTGAATTTTAGGTATAGTCAGGGAGGCCTAAGAAGCCTGCAGATTTCCAAACAACAGACATGTGACCTTTGATTAGTTGCTCTTGGTTTATCATATTTGCAATACACTATGGAACTATGGATTTAACAAATCCTGAGATCTAAGATAAAATCCATAGGTATAATCTTTCACAAAAGACAGACTCAGGGTATTTCTGTTGGTAATTGTTTCTTTCTTAGAATACGGCAAGCTAGGTTCCAAAAGTAATCATCCCAATTCTTTGGCTTGTCCTTTCTAATAGACTTTAATTTCTGATATGTGAATTGTATTTCATAATATTCCATAGGTTTTTGTTTTGTTTTGATTTTGTATATTTGTTTGTTTGTTTGACTCTCTGTGGTAAAATAGACTGACAGATAGGGGTAGATTAATCAAGCTTATTTCTCACATCCATCAGAGATTTGCTGCTTATTTTTCATGAATTAGTTGCCTATCAAGGTACCTGATTTGCTAGAAACAATATTTCTAGCAAAAGCACCTTCTCTGGATATCGGTGCACAGTTTTATTTACTTATAACTTTTTAAAGACGTTCTTGGTATAAAAAGCAATTATATCTGGGGACCAGAAACTCGATACTTAGCAACTCCAAAGAGACTCTTCATAGACATGATGAGAAGCAAAAGATTTCTGCAGGAAATGTGATGGTTCCTAGTCTATGGAGATTTTAAAAAATATATACATCTGCTGGTCCCACACTCAAGAATTCAATTCATGTTATATTGGCATAGGGAGCGGCCTAAGTATCTGTTAGAAAGCTCCACAAGTGATTTTTCTTGTAACCTCAGAATGAGATCCTCTGCCAGTCTGAAGATTAACCACATCATGATGAAGAACAGAGCTTCAGACACTAACAAACCTTACACTGAATTCTGGCTCCATCATTTTCATCAACTTAGTTATCTTAAATGTTTCTCTTATCGCAGTTTATTTTCCACATGTAACTTATAATTCAGATGAATCTAATATTAATGTACTAAATGCTTTAGAGTTGTTAATTCATTCAGTCCTCACACTAATTCTTTGAGGAAGAGATTATTATCCTTATTTTGCAAATGAGGATACTGAGGCTGAGAAAGATTGAAAAATTTGCCCCAAATCAAACATCTAGTAGTAGCAGAATGGCTTATTGAATATGAGTTCAGGAAATTTCTTTTTACTAATATAAATTTTAGCATGTTTCCAAAGAAAAGCTAGGGTTGTTTATAAATGTACATACAGTGAAAAGATAAAATCAGTTTGAGAAGGTGAAGAAATTGAAGTGTAGGGAAACAAAAAGTAGGAATATAAAGTCATACTATGATTTTATTGTCTCACATCTATGCTACGGAGTTCCATGCAGTTGCTCTAAATGTGCCAGAAATGTCATTCAAGAGAGAGGCAAAGTTATTCAGTTATTGCTAGTATAGAGACCGGAGGGAAGTTTCTTTTACCAGGTTCTCAAGGAGTAATATATTAGAGGTCATCTGGTATACAGTAGTGAGCATTTTTCTCAACATCTTTACAATAAACTCACAAAGGAGATCATGTACATCGTATTATGTCTTTTAATGTAGACTGCTGGCATCACACTACATATTAATTCAATAAAATTAATTTCACAGGAAAGCAAAATAATCCTGCTTATATACAACCATCTACTGATTTATATTAACTAAAGGGTGAATTTTAGTAGCATCTAAGCAGCTTTTCCTAAAATAGTGTATAAAAACAACCTATAAAAAGAATCACTCTCCTTGTCTTCTCTGATATCTTCCGTACTTATTTGTTTGCTTTTCGTATTCTCTTTCTCTTTTTGTTTATAGCTCTCTCTCTACTTTTTGGTTTCTCTTCACACTCTGATCTCTCTCTAGGCATAACTACTCATGAATTCAGTTATTAGATATAAAAAATGTGAAGTCAAAAATCGCAACAGGCAAAGTAAAATAGGCAAGGAAGACTTTATTCAAGGCTATTACAGTAGTAGAGAGAGGCCAGAACTAAATTTAAACTCATCTCCACTGCAAAAAAGAGCAGGAAGGTTTTTAAGTGCTGGAATGAGCTAGTTGGAAAGTAGTGGCAGATGTTGGAGCAAGCCATAGGCAATCTATGTTTTCTAATTGGCTCGATCCAAAGGAAAAATAAACTTACATCTTTATGATAGGAGAATTTTGCAGCTTGGTCCATCAAAATTAGGCTCCTACTCTCCCATAAAAACTGGGAGATAGGGGTACTATCTCCCTTGAAATTTATGCATCCAACAGGTAGATTCCAGGTCCCTAAGAAAGACATTCTGGATTGCATGACTGCAAGAGATTTCTTTTGGTTTTTTTTGTTTGTTTGTTTGTTTGTTTTTAAGATTTACATCTCAAAGGGGCAGAGAGAATTTACAATTAAAAGTTTTCTAAAGTAAATGCTTTAAAAAAATAGGTAGGTAAGGGATCTTGAAGTAGGAAGAAGCTTGTCAATTTAGTCAAGCTAAGGAGAATGGAATGTTAAGGCCATTTCGGTCAGCAGATTGCTCACAAATATGTATGTCCTTAAATTTTCTATGAGATTTAAGATCTGTATATTCAAACATATTCTTCCCACCCCGATGTGGATGGCCCATAGACCCCTCAAATTAATGATCCTCCGTACACAAACTAGGTCTTATTCTGTGTTTTTCATCTTGGTGATGGGCATCAACAGTCATTCATGTATCTTCCTTAGCATCTCTGTCACCTTTAGCCAAATTAACACCATGGCCATGTGTGTGTGGGTGTGTGTGAGCACGCATGCGTTTACAATCAAAGAAGGCATTTGGCCCAGTTATATTTTTTTCCAAGTTAAAATTATTGGCCATATACTCTATGGACTAAACCATTAGCATCTCGGTTTACCATTTTTGTTGTGAAATAAACAGAAATGTTCAATGAGAAAATTCTTTGTTACTGGCTACTATCTCAGTCAGTCTCCAGATTGAATTAGTCTTCCATCCAGGCAAATATCCTAATTAGGATCTACACGTTCCATAAAAGGATGATATGATAATTCTTATCTCCATATCAGCATTTGAGTCTGTCTTTAAATATATACAATATTTATCAGATTGATTTATCTAAAGCTTACTAGGAAAATATTTTTATAAAGATTGATAATTGGCCAACAATTCCTCTATATTTTGATTTTTGTTCTTTAATTAATTCAGACTTCCAACAGGTATAAAACTAGACAATTGTTTTTCATTTTGTGGAATTGCTTTGGATTATCTGGCATTTTGCCTTTGCTGAAAAGAGATGTTATAAAATATATAGCTGTGAAATAGAAGGCTATATTTACCTTGTTAACAATGATAAGTTGTATACCACATCACACAGTATCTTTTTTTTTTTTTTTCAAGGATCTTTGAGAAATAACTTCAATGCAGTATCGGAAATGTTTGGGTTCCCATTGAGCATTTAGTATGATTGTTACTTTTATACTCAGGCAATTTTCCAATCATTTGACTCATTCCCCTCATACTACCACCACCACAAAACTCAAAACTGAACCAGTACCCTCTGTTTAACAAAGTACTACACTTTATGGTATTATTTGTGTATTCGCTTCATCTCTGGAGTATCATTTGGTTACATAGCTATGACTAAAAACCCAAATAGGAGATTATTTTTTCGGATATCTTGAAGTCAGGAAGTTTGTGTTTGCTAGTGCTGCTTTTATACTTTAAGGAATTCAGGGACAAAGTCCCTTAAAATGTCTTGATATTTCTTTCATGGTCTTAAGATGATTGTTCCAGCTGAAGGCATCATGGCTTTGTTTCAAAAGGGAAGGAGGAAAGGACCAGAAGAAAAATAGTCCTGATAACAAGAGTTCTTGTCATCCCATATCAAACTTCCTCAAACCTTAGTAGGTTAAAACAATTCATTATCACATATGGTTGTGTATTAACTAAGCTCAATTGGCTGTCCTTACTTGGGATCACTCATGCGATTACAGTTAGATTGTGGAAGCATCTTAAGACTTAAGTGGACTGAAAGGTGACTCATCTGGCTGAGTTGATGCTGGCTGTTGGCTAGGAGCTCAGCTAAAATACCTATACCTGGCTTTGGCTTCTTGTAGCATGGCAGCTGGGTGCTGAGAAGGAGCATCCCAGGAGTATTAAAAATTAAGTGGCAAGGCTTTTTATGACCTGGTCTCAGATGTTTGAGAATATTGCTTCTGTCACATCTATTGGTCAAGAAACTAAATTAAGTGTTCTCAGATTCAGGGAAAGGAAATTAGAGCCTACCTTGTCATGTGAGAAAGCAGCATGCAAATACGGAGGCAAAGAGTCAATGGTGGCCATCTGTGGAGACACTACGTACCACAGTCTGCTCTGGCTACCAATATGCATGTCCTTTTCACATATAAAATAGTCTAATCCCTTTTCAATATCCCCCAAATTGTATTCATTATGGCTTTGGTTTAAAGTCTAGGATTCATAATTTAAATCAGGTCCAAGGGAAGAAGAGGATTCAATTTTTCACATGCAGTTTCTCAAGCGTGATTTCTCTCTAATGGAAGAATTTTTAACTAAATTTATCTGTTCGATAAATTCAACAAAGTATCTGCTCAATACCCTCAATATCACAATAGTGATACAAGAATATGAAATTTGAAAAAAAAAAAAAAAAAACTCCAATTTTAACAAACTCCACTCTAACGGGAAGCACATTCATCCACAAGGAGTCTGAAGTCTAGATTAGCACATTTCACATATCACCAGTTTCTTGATTGGAGCGGAGTTCTGCTCCCTAAGAGTGAGTCTCTGTGCCACTTGGCTCTGCCTTCTAGGTTTCTGACTCTGAGCTTTAATACTTCCCTTCTTTTTGTTTACAAATGGCCTGTTGTTGCTGCTGAGTAGCTTTCTTAGCCTACTTTTGACCTTCAGGAGGTTGGAGCCCCCACGGGCTCTTTTTTTGTTTTGAGCTGCCTCTATCTCTTTTAGTTCAATCTTATTGAGGTTCACTGCATTATACAAAAGCTACCCCACAGCTTTTTTTTCAAAAAAGGCTGTTGTCTACTTTAGTCTAAGAGTCTGGATGGTGTGGGAACAAGTCCTTAAGATTCTTAGGAGCTCTGTTTTCTACTTATGAAAGTCTATAAGACACTCGCAATATTCATAGAAGTCTTTTTGTCTGGTTGAGGCCTTGCCATAAATGTTTCATAGGTGTCAGTAAAGGGTGTTCCACATGCACCATTAAACTGAACTTTACCCTCCTGGTATGTATTACTGGAAATACTCTGGATTTGAGTTTTGCCCTGAGGCCATTTCTTATTTTGAGAAATTTTTGCTGCCTGGAAAGACTGAAGGTGATAAATAGATCTATTTTTGAGCCTAATAAATCTTAACTCTTTATTTTCTAAATTCTATAAAACACTGAATATTGTCTTTTTTTAAAGCACATTCTTTCTCTATCTTATTTTATGCATCTAAAGAAAACAATTGACACTTTCAAAATTCTTCCTGGAAATCTTAGCCAGATATAACAGTTCATTAATACTATTTCCTATATTCTACATTACTGCAGCATGTTATCACTAAACTTTTTGCCACTAAAAGGTTTCACATGATCTCGTTTCAAAAGTTCCTGGATCACTTCTGCTATATCCTATCAGTCAAATCAGTCACTAAGGCCATCTCTTATTCATGAAAAGAATTAGTCCCTACCTTTTGATATGTGAAGAAACGTGCATATAAAGAAAAGGAAGGAATAATGTATGGTGGCCGTCTTTGGAGATTATCTCTTACATCAGGAAAGTAAAATTTTCCAGAAATCCTGAGCACACTTCAACTTTTTTCATTAGCCAGTGTTATTTCAGAGTTTATTAAGGGAACGGTATAGAGACTAGGAAATATGTTTTTTCTTCTGAGTTCATTGCCAACCCACAAAAAATAGAAGTTTTCTTAATGAGGAAGAAGGGGTGTTTGGTAGGAAACTAACAACATTTGCTATGGTCCATACCTTGGCTATTTAACGTTCTTTATATACCATTTTTCCAAACAGTAGAATATAACCACTACTTTTCCAATGAAAACATCTCAAATTCTCCTTTTGTTACTTCATCTAACTCAAAGTGTGTAATCTTGATGATTGGTAATTTCATCAGTAGGAACACTTGTAGTTTCTGGTTCTCTGGAAATGTGTTAACCAAAAGACAAATTACCTGTGTCCAAAACATGCACAATGTTCGGAAAGACAGATTAACTGTTATGAAAACTTCCATTTGGGAAAATAGAGGATTAAGAAAAATAAAGAGAAGTAATAGCCAACGCAGTTTTCATATCCTGCTATTCAGAAACAGCTAGGACTCCGTGAACTAGTAGCAGTGTAAGCTCTGGGTCAGCCAGTTTTTTACTGTCTCATTCCATTTTGGTGGTCCCTGGCTCTGCCTTCTGAGATGCTGCACAAATCTGATACTTCGGGCTCTCGTACAGACAATTGTCTGTAATTGCGTGTTGGGGAACCTGAGAATTGTTTTATAACTTTTTCAATGGAGCAAAGACAGTCACAAAATTCTCCTATCCAGACTAGGTATTTGATCACCATACAGTTCCGTCAGAATGTTCATTGTTTACTTGTGTCCAGTCAATATCTTGTAGGTGTAAATATAGCTAAAGATTTTATCTAGTCAAGGTTTTTAACCTTGAATATTCTCTTTATTTTATACTGGCCTTTACATTCTTTCTACACTCCTTCCCTGAACTTAATGGCTGTTGCTTTGGGGTAATTTTAAATAATATATTTGGGAGAAGGCCAAAACCATAATCTCATTTTTCCCTTCAGACAGGCTGCATTTGCCTGGCGGCCTACCAGTTTATCTCTTACTAAAGGTGATCTTGGTGCTGTCCTTGCTATGGTGTGAAATGTATTTTTATTTTATTTTTTTAACTTTCTAAGGCTTCAAATTAGAAGCTTTAGTAATATAAACTGGTAATATAAACGTCAGACTATGGAGAGAAAGTACTTCTCAGCAAAGTGGCATTTCCTCCTATCTGTGTTTGCAAGTTTTCTACCTCTCACCTGGATTCATCTAGCTCTTACAGATTTTCCTAAAGGTGACAGTAGAGCCAGCAGTAGCCAACATTCTGATTAATCCCCATTCTTTCCATCAGTACAGCCTCTGTCGGTGTATAGCTTGCTTCATAAAGTTCATCAGGTGATGATTTGACCAAATGTTTTTCATTGTATAAAAGTGTGACCAGTTTTCCACTGTCAGGCATTTAAGACCTAAATTTTCATTTCTGTACTTTCTCCATTAAATCAATTCAACATTTTAGTTTCTGTTATTTAGAGTAACCTATTTCTAATAACAATTACTAAATCAATCATGGTAATTATCACAAGAACAATGCATTTTCACTAATTTAAGTAGCAGCAGTTTATAAAATCTCCAGAAAAGCCAGAGAAAAAACTGCTCAAAGGGAAACATGACTGCTTCTATATTCGTCACCTAACATGACACTAGGAATAGGATAACAGAAACTACTACAACTGCCCCAGAAAAACAGACCTCTGTGGTTATACATGCCAGAAGATCAGATATCTCTGCCAAGGCTGACTCATTGTGTTCTATTCTATTGCCAGATTTTCTGATTGGTATTGCAAATCAGTCTGGGCATTGCAGTTTTTTTTGTTTTTGTTTTTGTTTTTGTTTTTGCTTTATAGCCTCTATTTTACAGAAAGACAAGCTAAAAAGGATGCAAGAATAGGTGTTGAATAGGTGGATATCTAGAATTTGCCACACCTTATTTTTTTCGATTTTCCTTCCTGTTGAGAAACAACATAGCATAGTGGCAAATACAACATAGTAGGCTCAGCACTCAGACTTCAGTGACATCCACACTACACTACTTGTGTGGCTTTGGGTATTAATGTTTTTAAAACCTCCGTATCCCTATTTTGAGAAACGGATAATACCATAACATAGCTTAGTGCGATAACTATATGGGATAGTATAAATAGTTATTTGCATACTATCTTCTTGAAGCCAGTTTTCACCAAGTAATAGTTATTACTATCATATTATCTCTACAATCTCCTACGTTAGCTTTTACCCAATTTGAAATTTATACTATATTTTGGAAAGGTACTTTAGGGTTTTGAATTTTTTTCTTTGGACTGAGACATGGCTCTAATAAATATAAATAATTCTGAGTATTAAAATATTTTAAAAGTTTTCATTAAAATTTAAAATTTGAAATCAGAAAATATCTCAGGATTTTGCAGGGAGAGCTATAAAGGCCTTCTGGAAAATGTTTATCACCTCACATTCTTTGGATTATGGATAATGTTACCGAGTCTTAATATTTAGTCGGTGATTCTACAAAATTTTGTTAAGTATCTACTATGTGTAACTGTTTCTGCACATAAAGGTGAAAAGACTTGACATGGCCTCTACCTGTATAGAGTGTATTCCAATAAGAGAGACATAATAAACCAGTACACACAATTAGGGAAAATGATTACTGATTGTGACAAGTACTCTGAAGGAAATACTTAGTTGCATGTTAGAAAAGTATGTGCAGGGACAAGGCAAACTACTTAACGTAGAATTCAAGAAATGCTTTCCAAAGAGTAGATTTAAAATGAGACCTGGAAAAATAAAAAGAGACAGATGTGTGAAAGACCAGTAGGAAAGCATTCCAGGAAATTAGAATCTCAGAGTTCCCTAAATTGAAACTAATTTGAGCATTTATAGAAACTGAGAGAACACCAGGGTGCCTGGGGTTTAGTGAGCTAGTGGGAGAGACTAGTGCAAAGTTAGAAAGCCAACATGGGCTACATTATGCAGAGCTATAAAGGCCTGGCAAGAAATTTGGATTTTATTATAACTGAAATGCAAATGGGAAGCTATGGAAAGGTTTAAAATAGGAAAGTAGTCTAATTTGAGTTTTAAAAGATTCCTCTGGCTGTTATATAGAGAATATACTGGAGTGAGTTAAGAGAAAAATTAGAGCAGCTAGTTAGCAGGCTTTAAAATAAAAAAAGTGTATATGGGAGCAAGGTGGTAGCAGATGAAGCGATTTAAATAGATGATACCTGATTCGAATTAGACACACAACCAACCAACTGGACCTGTTGATTGGACGAGGGAGCTAAAGAAAAGAGAGAGTCAAAATGACTCTCAGTTTTCTTGTTTCAGTAATTGAGTCAGTTGTAGTATTTTGAGTTAGGGAAGATTAACAAAAGATTAGGTTTGAGATATTTATTTTCTAGAGAGAGCCAAGAAATCAAAATTTTCATTTTGTTCATGTTTAAAAATGCAATGAGATGGGCAAGTAGGGGTATCAAATAGACGGTTGGGTATGGGTCAGAACACAAGAATCGTGTGAGATATACCAAAATGCAGTGGTATCTAAATTCATGGCTCTTGTCTGGAGAGTCAAACAAATAAACAAAAACCTCTGGGTATTATTGTTAGGTAGCTAGTCAGACATGAGCAACAAAGAAAACAAAAGAATAGGGGCCCAGCCCAGAGACCACCGAAAGAACACCCTATTGGTAGTTAGAGAATTCCTCCTGCATCCCCAGAGACAAAGGACAGGAGGGTCATAGTCTTAGCTGGCCTAACCCTGCTACAGACGCCTGCACAGGTTATAATACTGTGTTTCTGCCTGGAAGTTCATGAATCTAATTATAACAGTCTGTATTCTGAATGAGCACATGCACACTAGGCAAAGAGTTATATAACAGCCAGGTGATAATCAAAATGACCTCACTTGCCAATCACCTAGGAATGCCTTTGGAACCACCCATCACAAACCTAATATAGGGTAACCATTCCCACTTCTGGGCCCTTTTTTTTTTTTGCCTTCTTGTGGTTGTCATTATGGCACTCTGTTGCAGCTCTCATTGCTAGGACCATGTGCTATTAAATCTCAATTACCTGTGATTCTTCACTGTCATTTGAGGAGGAACGAGGGGAAAATGCTAACTACACTTCTGCACCACTGTTAGCCCTCTCCCTCCCCCCTGCCATTGAGGTAACACTGAACTTAGATCGGCCCCAATGGTGACATTATCCGCATAAAAACAGTATTTATCATGGGATAAAAATGAAATCACTTAGGGAGATTGTATAAATTTAGAGAAGTCATCAGATCACTGAGGAACCACCTCAATGTACAAAGTTTGTGAAAAATTCTTAATTGTGAGTATCCTTGGCTTATTATATTATAGATTGTAGGAAAAAAAATGTATGTATGTATCTATTTAAGAATTTTTTGATTTTAAAAAAAGTCATAGAATGAGTGAGGTCCCTGGTCACCTAGAGAGAGTATGTAGATTTCGAAGGCCCAGACTGAGCTCTGAGAAACTTCAACTTTTAAAGGTTTAGTGGAAAAGGATACACAAAAGAATTACAAAAAAAAAAAAAAAAAAAGAAGAAGAAGAAGAAGAAGCAAAAAGAAAAGAAAATTAAGAAAGAAAGAAATATTACTAAAACAGGAGAAGAACCATGAGTAGTGCTACCCCTGACTGAGAGAGGAAAATGTTTTAGAAAGGATGGAGTGTTCAACTGTATCAGATACTGTTGAAAGTTTTAGTAACATGCATAGAAGTATATACTGAATTTAGAAACATGAGATTTATTGGTGGTCTTACTAGATTAGTATCAAATGATGGATACTTAAGCCAGAAAAAGTAAGTTGAAGACTGAATTTGAGATGAAGTAGGAGCAATATAGAAAACTATTTTTTTTTTTTTTCTGTAAACATGAGTGAAGAATTGGCCCAGAAAAGGAATTAATTCTTTAGAAAGCAGAGTGATTGGGATCTAGAATTCAAGAGGAGGGTTTGGTATTTTATAAGAGCACAAAATTTTCTTCAGATGTAACAAGAGGAAAGAAGTTAGATACAGACATTGGAAAAATGAGAGATTTAACATTTGGTTTTCATAAGGTTATGAGAGTGGAGCTAAGAAAATGATAAATTTAAAAATGTAATATAAAATAGCATCAATTCAGAAAAGAAAAATTGGAATTATATGGGATTGCTCAGTGCTTAGTAGTTTAAAGTGTTTATTATTAAAGTTATTGATCATAATTTGCAAGGAGAACCAGGTATATGATTACTTGCAAGTTAGTATGTCAGATATTTCAGAATATTTTTGACCACAAGTAAGACAAAATCCCAAATCACTTAACTAGTAAGGGAGATTTATTTTCCCAAGTAAAATTTAAAATCGTAACATTGTATTATCCCAGGGTTGGTTAAGTAAGTCAATGGTTCACAGTAACCCAAGTTCATGCAACTGTTCCTCGGCTATTCTTAAAGTGTTGGCCTTTTCTTTGACCAGCTTCCCTCATGACTGCAAAATAGCTGCCACAGTTTTAGGAGTCAAATGAGACATCTAGCCAAAGGAGATAGATCATAATCCTGCTATCTCTTTGTAAGTGTGAAGAAACTGTTTCCAGAAGCCACTTAGAAAACATTCTTTCATTGGCCAAAATTCTGCCATATTTTCATGCCTAAACCACTTTCCAGCAAGTGGAATGGGAAAACATGGTTGGCTTATTTTAATCAGAATCTACGTCTGGGTTGAATCGGCCTCCCCAACATTACTGGTCATGAAGAATAGTGTGGCTGTAGGAAAATAATAGTAATAGTAGTCATTGTTGTCGTCGTCATAGTAGTAGTATAGGCTTATGTTTGAAAGGGAAAGGGGAGTGACTATCGTACAGGCATTAAGCTATTATGTTATAGTTAGATAGAACTACATTTACATTTTGCCAAATGATGCAAAAGAGAATGGAAGACAAGGCATTTGGGTGTATTTGCAAGTGAAAATTAAAATGATTAACAATAGAATCTAAGCTACACAATGAGAGAAGCAAAACGTGATAGTCTTGATGGATTGTGAGAAGGTGAAGAGATCAGTGGGTTGGTGATCTTGAATAAATAAAAGCATTACAGAAATAATAATATTATTTAAAAAAGCTTTCCACATAGAAAATGGTTCAGGTTTGTGAGATATTTGAAATTGCGATTGTGAGGATGGTAGACTTTATGGTATTAATTCTGATTAATCTTTTAATATTTATCTTATTCTGATAGAATGTGGTTTTAAAAAATAAGACCCAAGACTTTATAGACTAGAAAAGTTAGGCTTGAAGACAGCTTTCAACTCTCAAAGAATTGAGATCACTATTAAAATGCAGTTTGTTGAAATTTTGGAGGTTTCTCAGTAATGATGAGAGACTATTAAAAAAGATATAAGGTATATAATATATAGGGTGTATGAATAATGCCCATCTTATGCAGACATAAAATACAGTATATAAAGAAATCCCTTAGACTTATTTGACCTATTCTGCTATTTGTCACCAATACATTGCTTTTAAGAAATGAATGCCATTATCCAAAGTTTTTGATTAATTAAAGAGAATTAGAAATTGCGAGGGACGATATTTGATGTGACAGGTATCAGGTAGGAACCTTTAATAAAGTGTGCTCCTTAGTGGAAATCAACATTTTGTTTTCTGTTCATTTCTTTCTTTTGTCTTTTTACCCTAGCAGCACGCTTTTGGTTCTTATTATACTCCCCTGCAGAGCAAATACCTATGTATATTAGCTGCAGCAACATGAAAACCTGCCAAGGTTATTATTAAGAGTCAGACTCTACATTATAGCTGTGTTTGACCATCAAAGTTGTCTGACTAACATGCTTTGGGTTTATGTTTCCATGGTTAGCAGGCCTTGTTTTATGCAAAAATATCTGTTGGCTGAGCATCAGAGTTCATATACATAGCTGCCCCCTACTTGGAAGTTTGCTTATCTTTTCTTATTTCTCTTCATCTAAAAAGCTTAAAAAGCTATTATTGCCTTTAAAGTGTAGGAAAGTCAGCCTCATTGGGTAGGCTTCTTGTGAGGCCTCTGGATCTCTTGTGAGTATCAGTTAAATTCTATGCCAAGATGCATTAATTATTTATGAACTTTGGGTTTCTAAAATGCTTCACTTTGAACAAAAATATCCATTTCTACTCCCACTATCTTTAGACTTAAAAAGGGAAAAAGTAAATCAATGGCACAGGAAAAATTAAAGCAAGGATAAATCTTCTAAAATCCAAGAATTTTTAAAGGGTAGTCATACAGAAATATTAAGTAGAGAACAAAATATTTATATCAAATAAAAGATAAGTTTTCTGAATTTGACCTTGTCATTTTTCATGTTTATATAATTGCTTTTACCACTTTACTTTTGGAAACTTCATTCAATTCTATTCAATTCATCAATGAGTTAATGATCACCTATTACATGAATAGCACTAGGATGATGAATTGGGAAATAAAAATGATAGTTATTTCTCCCGTCCTCAGGGAGCTTAGAATGTATATGGCACTTTAAAAGCAATTGGGTCCAGTGATCTTTTAGTTGCATAAGCCTTCTAGATTTTGTTTCAAATACATATTTTTAAGACATAGTTTATAACAGAAATTTCCATATTAAGTTTTTTTCTAAACATAGACACAAAAAGGCATCTTCAAAGATTCAAACTCATTCTTTCTTGGTACTTCTCTCCATTGCTCTGATTTACCTCATTATTCCCCTTAAAGATTTATAAGAAATGTATGTTGA
>NW_011888792.1:16642199-16645356 GCF_000151845.1 Pteropus vampyrus
GTCATTTTTCATGTTTATATAATTGCTTTTACCACTTTACTTTTGGAAACTTCATTCAATTCTATTCAATTCATCAATGAGTTAATGATCACCTATTACATGAATAGCACTAGGATGATGAATTGGGAAATAAAAATGATAGTTATTTCTCCCGTCCTCAGGGAGCTTAGAATGTATATGGCACTTTAAAAGCAATTGGGTCCAGTGATCTTTTAGTTGCATAAGCCTTCTAGATTTTGTTTCAAATACATATTTTTAAGACATAGTTTATAACAGAAATTTCCATATTAAGTTTTTTTCTAAACATAGACACAAAAAGGCATCTTCAAAGATTCAAACTCATTCTTTCTTGGTACTTCTCTCCATTGCTCTGATTTACCTCATTATTCCCCTTAAAGATTTATAAGAAATGTATGTTGACAGATTTTCTCTTCGCTAATTTTTTGTATCAATTTGTTTCTTCCCTTTGTATTTATTGACCTTTTCCTATCACCACCAACTTAGTATATGTTACATATTTCATTAATGTGCTCATCTATCAGGTCATTAATGGAACCATGAAGAAGTTAACAAGTAATTTACTGCTTTGCTTGAAAGAGCCCACATTTTCTGGCCCTTGGGGTGTAATGGAAAGTACATCTGTTTGTCAAATAGATGCCAGATGAAGCAGCAGGCTCAAGATCCCAAATTCCAGTACTAGGGTATTGTAAATAATCAAAGGTATTATTTTTTGCACCTGAAACAATAGAATAAACAGATCACAAGCTAAATGATATCTTAATTATATGTTTTAGATACATTGACAGCTAACACTAACTCTATTTTCACTGAAAAAGTCTAGTATTACCTTTAGAATTTTGACTTCTTATCCTGTCTCCTGAAATTAAAAAACGTTGATCACAAACATTTTAGAGAATGTAAATTAGAGCCCATAAATTTAAAGTAACTTTATGTCTTATCATTGGAACATGTTGTATACACCCACACTTAGACATGCAAATATAATTTGTACATATATGAAATGTAGTATATAAACAGCTATTTTTAAATTTTTTTAAAATGAATGTATGTTCAGTTTTGTCAATAGTCTATTTTTACTGATTGCACATATTCTATTCTGTGAAATAGTATAATTTATTTAATCAAACTCTATTGTCAGACATTCATTTCCGATTTTTTATAAAGAATGCTAAAATAAAACTATATGTATGCATGTATATGCATAGATCTCACTGTTTAGCATAAATTATGGAAGTCATGATGTTAGATTACATACACAAGGATAACTGTTCTCACTTCTACATATACATAGAAATAGTTTGTGATACAATAAAACAATATCGCAAACTAAAAAAAAAAAAAAAAAAACGTGAACAAGAAATATTTTGGAAATCACAAGAGGTAATAAAGCCCTATAGCCTAAGAAATGCTGGGCTCAGAAGCAAGGGTTGAGTCTAGAATTACAATCTTTGCATTTGAACAGGACAACATAGCTCATGCTTTGATCACAAAGCCAAGCTAGGTACATGAATGTAGTTAGTAGATTTGCCCACTTGTAAGAGAAACAAACTGCTTCTATGTGATAGAGGGAGTTAAAAGAAACAGCAGTACATCTTGGATCCTGTCCAAGCCATATGCTAGTTTTAAGAGAAGGATGTTGTCATCTAGTGTTCTGAACACTTTTGGATGACCTATTTCTGAGCTGTGGATTGCTGGGGTTGGGCTGAGATGACCTAAGAAATTACTTCACAGAGAGGAGTGATCTGGTGGAAAAGAGAAACAATGCAAGATGATTTGTCAGGCTAAGATTTGCTAACATAAAGTACAAGAACTTCATTTCTTTCTCATAACAGTACAGAGCGCTGTTACATGAGAAAGAAATTTTAGTTTATGCTGGCTTTGACTCATACAGTTGTTCAAAGGCCCAGACCTGTAGGTGGTTCTTCTATCTTTTAGTGCTTGGCTTCAAAAATTGATCTTGTCAACATTTTGAAGGCCACAGGAGAGTGGAAAGAACATGGGAAAGTATGAGTGGGAGGTTTATGAGCCACATGTTAAAGTGGCCCATGTTGCTTTTACTCAAACTCTGCTAATGGCTATCTTGGAGTCTCTGACTCAAATGAATTATGGAATAAGATCATGCAGTTATTAAAAACAGGGTAATATAAAATTAACCAATTAAAATATTGGAATTAAAACATAATAATTGACAGAATAAATTTTAATAGAAAAGCTCTACAGTAAATTGGGCACATCCAAACATATAATTAGTATACTAAAATGTAAAACAAAAAATCACTCAGAATTTTAGAACAGAAAGATAAAAGAAAACTCAGCAAATATGTAATTTCTAAGGCAGCACAGAGAGTTAATTGGGGAAAGATACAATTCAAAATTATAATGGCTAAAGCTCGAGAAGTAAAGAAAGCCAAGAGTACTAAATGAACAAAATAATAAATCAAAGTATGCAGGGTAAAACATAAAATGTACACTTCATACATTCTGATAAAACAATTCATATCAAGGACAAATAGGAAAAACTCATAACTACCAAAGAGAAAGGAATGATTACTGACAAAAAGAATACTGAATTACAGCAGACCTCATACATAATAAAAAATGTCTGAAGACAATAGAATTATATTTTTAAATTGCTAAGGAGAAATTATTATAAACCTCAAATTCCCTATCCAACTAATCTTTTACTCAAAAGTAAAAATAAAATAAGTATGTGTATAAGCAAAATATGATTAGGAGTTAAATAGTTGTGAGAAGTCTAGGGGGACAACTATTAAAAGATACATTTCAACAAGAAATAGAACCCAGAAGAGGAGTGGAAAAGCAAGAAGAAATGGTGAAAAAATTAACTAGTAAACCAAGTTGTTAAAAACAAATAAGTACAAGTGTAGAAGGAGAAGATGTAAGAAGGAGTATGGGGAGCAGATGAAATATATGTGCTGACTTTGAACTTTGTCAGAAAACATAAAGTTAAGTTTGTTCAATATTTAAGGCTAATCAGTACAGTTGGAAATGTAATCCAGAATTTAATGAGTAATTGGGGGAAAGGAGAAACTTAGGAATTAAAAAAAGGTAAAAGGAAAACAAAGTCAGGGCAGCATGGTATATATAAAAGATTGCAAAAGTAAGACCAAATGCA
>NW_011888792.1:16645406-16675841 GCF_000151845.1 Pteropus vampyrus
AAGAAATGCTGGGCTCAGAAGCAAGGGTTGAGTCTAGAATTACAATCTTTGCATTTGAACAGGACAACATAGCTCATGCTTTGATCACAAAGCCAAGCTAGGTACATGAATGTAGTTAGTAGATTTGCCCACTTGTAAGAGAAACAAACTGCTTCTATGTGATAGAGGGAGTTAAAAGAAACAGCAGTACATCTTGGATCCTGTCCAAGCCATATGCTAGTTTTAAGAGAAGGATGTTGTCATCTAGTGTTCTGAACACTTTTGGATGACCTATTTCTGAGCTGTGGATTGCTGGGGTTGGGCTGAGATGACCTAAGAAATTACTTCACAGAGAGGAGTGATCTGGTGGAAAAGAGAAACAATGCAAGATGATTTGTCAGGCTAAGATTTGCTAACATAAAGTACAAGAACTTCATTTCTTTCTCATAACAGTACAGAGCGCTGTTACATGAGAAAGAAATTTTAGTTTATGCTGGCTTTGACTCATACAGTTGTTCAAAGGCCCAGACCTGTAGGTGGTTCTTCTATCTTTTAGTGCTTGGCTTCAAAAATTGATCTTGTCAACATTTTGAAGGCCACAGGAGAGTGGAAAGAACATGGGAAAGTATGAGTGGGAGGTTTATGAGCCACATGTTAAAGTGGCCCATGTTGCTTTTACTCAAACTCTGCTAATGGCTATCTTGGAGTCTCTGACTCAAATGAATTATGGAATAAGATCATGCAGTTATTAAAAACAGGGTAATATAAAATTAACCAATTAAAATATTGGAATTAAAACATAATAATTGACAGAATAAATTTTAATAGAAAAGCTCTACAGTAAATTGGGCACATCCAAACATATAATTAGTATACTAAAATGTAAAACAAAAAATCACTCAGAATTTTAGAACAGAAAGATAAAAGAAAACTCAGCAAATATGTAATTTCTAAGGCAGCACAGAGAGTTAATTGGGGAAAGATACAATTCAAAATTATAATGGCTAAAGCTCGAGAAGTAAAGAAAGCCAAGAGTACTAAATGAACAAAATAATAAATCAAAGTATGCAGGGTAAAACATAAAATGTACACTTCATACATTCTGATAAAACAATTCATATCAAGGACAAATAGGAAAAACTCATAACTACCAAAGAGAAAGGAATGATTACTGACAAAAAGAATACTGAATTACAGCAGACCTCATACATAATAAAAAATGTCTGAAGACAATAGAATTATATTTTTAAATTGCTAAGGAGAAATTATTATAAACCTCAAATTCCCTATCCAACTAATCTTTTACTCAAAAGTAAAAATAAAATAAGTATGTGTATAAGCAAAATATGATTAGGAGTTAAATAGTTGTGAGAAGTCTAGGGGGACAACTATTAAAAGATACATTTCAACAAGAAATAGAACCCAGAAGAGGAGTGGAAAAGCAAGAAGAAATGGTGAAAAAATTAACTAGTAAACCAAGTTGTTAAAAACAAATAAGTACAAGTGTAGAAGGAGAAGATGTAAGAAGGAGTATGGGGAGCAGATGAAATATATGTGCTGACTTTGAACTTTGTCAGAAAACATAAAGTTAAGTTTGTTCAATATTTAAGGCTAATCAGTACAGTTGGAAATGTAATCCAGAATTTAATGAGTAATTGGGGGAAAGGAGAAACTTAGGAATTAAAAAAAGGTAAAAGGAAAACAAAGTCAGGGCAGCATGGTATATATAAAAGATTGCAAAAGTAAGACCAAATGCACATTAGTATTAACAAAAATAGATGAAATAAACTTATTGTTTATGAAATATAGAGATTGGAATTATATAACTGCTCATAAAAGATGAACATACATATTAAAACAAAATAAAGAGGATGAAAATAAAAGGGTAGAAAAGATTCACTAGACAAAGATTAACAAATATAGCATTATGTGAAAAATAGAATTTAAGACTAATTAAATAAGATATAAATATAGGAGGTTACTTAATGTTAGAAGGGAGGTATCAATCATAAACTTGTATGTACCTAAAGCATAGTCTTGAAAATACAAGGTAAAATCTGAGAGAATTACAGGAGGGAAAAATAAAACCTTATCAGATTTTCTATAATCATTTCTGAAAAACAAAAAGTAAAAAATATATATTTTTTCTTATTCGGCCAGTATTATAGTAGATTGGTGATATGAAAGACTCTCTAACTTCACAAACAACTAAATAATAGATAATGGCACATTCTTTGAGGCACTGCTGCTGGTCTCATATGGGGTAGTTTATTACTCCAAGTCAATATCTTTGAAGGTGACTGCTTCCAAACAAGTGAGCAAACAAGTCAAGAACTGGTGTTAGAAGTTCAGGCTGCAAGTAGAGGCACAGTTGATAGCAGGAGCATAAAAGTTGTCTGAATACTGAGCTTTGGGCAAGAATCAAGGTGAAAGAACTGGGGCTGGGACTTCTTAGTGAAACTACTCACCTGGAAATAGTTAGAGGCCACTGATGTGGGCTTTCCAGCGGAAAGAAGAAGCGGAAGCAGATCTTTTCTTGAGGAAAGCCTTCCCAATTTAGGCCCACAGGACTTCCATTGATTAAAATAAAGCAGTGAGCTCACAATCAAAGATAAAATATAGGAATTTTCAAGACCACAGGTGTGACAGTCAGTAGAAATAAAGTATCATATTTAGGTTACTAAGAGCTGACCAAAAAATAATTATGAAACTTAAGAGGCTTTGTATAAAATAATAAAAGATGATCAAGAAATAAATGATTAATAGAAATGTATGGGCAAATTTGAAAAAAATGGAACTGATAGAAATGAAAAAAATACAATTTTAGAACTAGAAAATCATCAATATATTAAGCAGCAAAATATACATAGTTATAACTAGAAAATATATCTGAAGAAATTACCTATTCATGAAGTTCTGGACATTTTTTGAAAGCATAGCTAATAGGGTTTGTTCATCAATTGGAGACAATTTGTAAAAGAAAGGGAGGAATCAAGAATAACTCCAACTTGTTTTGCTTTGGCAAATGGAACAATGGAACTTCATTCAACTGAGATAGAGTCTGTTTGAAGGAAGACTACCAGTGTTTCAATTTAAGCTATAAGTTTTATATGTTTATTAGATGTCACCGTTATTGAGTATGCCATCAGGAATATAAGTCTGAAGATTAAAAAACGGTCTCGACTATAGAGATACACTTAGGAGTCATCAACCTAAAGGTGCCATTTAAAGAAAGCATGAGATGAAGTATGATGGCAAAGGGCGTAAGTAAGTATAGCATAGGGGAAGAGAGAAGTTTCAAATATCAAGTCTTGGAACATTCTAACACTAAGAGGCAAAGAGAGCAGAGAAAGGAAAAGGAAACTTGAATAGGGTGTAATAATACATAGAAGAAAAACATTTTGGGCTGAGAAGAGTAACCTATTGAGAAAATCTGAGTTTGAGTTTAGCTTTATTCTAATGGGATGGTTGGCCTAGGGCAAGTTAGTCGCTCTGAGGAACTTATCACTGGTTCTTCACAAAGCTAGTCAGGTCCAAACATGATTTACTTTAAATTTAAATGTCACTTCCCCAAAGAAGTCTACGCTGTACATTTTTACCCTTCATTCAGCCCAGTAGTTATTCCCTATTACCATGTCTTATTTATTCCATTTGCTAATCCCAGTCTAAAATTAGTGTATATATTTATTTATATTAATTGCATGTCTCCTTCTCTCTCACCACCAACACAGAAATGTGTTTACCGCAGGTAATTTTTTGCCTCGTTCAGAACTTTATCCTCAACTCCTAACATGGTGTCTGCACAGGTAACAGGATCAATTAATAGCCATGAAATAAATGAATGAATCTCCTAAGAATAAAAAACACTGAACTGAAAAGTTGCTTGTATCCTAACAGACACTCAACTTGCTTAAAATGTTCCTCAATTTTCTGAAAGAACATGATTTTATATTTTTAGAAGTACATTTTTTTGTGAATTATTTGTGCATTTCTAATCCTTTCTAGCTTTATCTACTTGTAACAATCAATTTCAAGCATTTTAAAACATTGGGCAAACTTGCATACCATCTGTATAGGAGAAACAACGGTTCTAGGGAGGTGATTGGAGGAATTCTCTCTTCCACAATACACAAACACATGTGTGTGCCTGCACACACATACATACATAAATGCACACATTTCATACTTTTCCTTTTGCATTCTGAAACATGCTATAGATGGGTAGGTTTGGATGATTTTTCTAACGTGAGTTATTTCCACATACCTGTAGAATTGAAGTGTTATTACATTCACCACCATGTCTAAATTCCTAAGAAAAATTCTTTGAATTATCTCTGTTGCCCGTCCTTTGTGACCTCATATATTCAGAATTACAGAGAATTTATATTCATTTGGCATATAACCATAACCAGGAACCTCTGCCATCTCTTCTGTTTTTGCTAACCAATCTGTAAATACATGGGAAAAGAACAGTAATAACTTGAAAAGTGGGATTTCATGAAATTACAGATGTAAATATGTGCATTTTATTTAATAAGAACCCCGAGAAATAATTTTATCAAGCTATCATAATCAGAAATTGCTATTATATAAAAAGAGAGAGAGAAACAATTCTCACATGAAATCAAAACATTCTTACAGAGTAACCATGCAGTTCCTTAGCAAAGATTATAAATGACCTATTTGCAGCTTCTTGAGCGACCAACCAACCACATAAGTTCTTTAAAGACCACCATCTTGACCTTTACAGCTAAATAAACTTGGTGAACACTCATGCGCCCTTTCATGTCAGTGTCATGGATTTATGATCTCTTCATCCCAGAATAAAAGAGCTTTTTAATTTGCCAATGAATTTAAGGCTCTCTGATTGTATTGTTTATAAGAAATAAATTCAGCATGGAAGACACTTTGAGAGTTTCCTTCTGGAATTTCTTTTGCACAGGTATATAGTACATTCATTTTTTTTTTAATGTACATATATCATACAAATGTTGATTTTTTTCTTAATTTTCTATTAAATTATTAAAGTGGTTATAATTTTTATTAAAGAATGTATAATTTTCAATGAAAATATTTCACCACGTCATATACATTTAATTCATCTTTCTTTATAGTAACTTTTTTATGAACCAGTATTTGTAGCAGTAGGAAATATATAAATAACTTTGAATATCTCCTATTTAAGTATGTGTTAAACATTATACAATTTAGGTAGCAAAGTTTATAACCTTTCATTTTGACAAAGTAAAAATTATGACAAGTAAAACCTTTCATATTTTTCAGAAAACTTATTCGTACATTTTAGAAATCACTTCTTTCCTGAATATAACTGATATAATTACACATTTATTCAACATACATAGTAATATATTTATTTTTGGCATATATTCTGTTACATAAATATAAATTTTTCTTATCTTTCCTTTTTTTTTAGTGTCACAATGGATTCATGGATTTTTATTTATTCAGTGTTTTACTTTCATGTTTAGTCACTGGGATGCTTTAATTGGCCAATGGGAGCCCTTTCAAGCTGACTTTGTGTTCTTTTGACAACCTTTTCTATTAGGCTTCCTTGTTTTCTTGCACAACAAGAGTCCCAGGCTCATGTTGTGTTTTCTCTGTTCTAATCCTGGAGTGTGTCCAAGAGCCCTAGTTTATTTTAGCAGAATGTATGGAAACCAAGATCTGAGTTTCTAAGTTTTAGGGCTACTCAATGCCGCTAGAGTCTCCAGGCCTTTCAGTGACTTAAAAATTCTAAGTTCATATTGACATGTCTAACTTAAATTTAACATGGCAGAATTTTTCTTAACTTTTTTGATTTTATAATTTCACCTCTTTCCATACATGAAAAATCCCAGTTACTAATATGAATAATGTACTAACTTATTTTTTTATCCTGCAATTTGAATATAAATGTTAAAGAATTATAATACCAGTATATATATTTACTAACTAATATTTTTACTAACAGTAGAGCTGCTGAGAGAAGCTTAAGATTTCTTTGCAATTCTTTTTATCCTGAAAGAATTTTCACTAATGATGTACACTATGAGTTGTACATTATTTTTTTTCCTGTGGTTATGGTACTAATTTGATATACAATTAAGCTCCACTCTCCCTACTTCCCACATTAGTGTCCCTACTCCAGGCTCACCTTACCAAGATCTAGTTTAGCTAATCTTTATTATTTGTTTTCTCCTCTCCTCCTATGACTCTGCTGAGTGTTACTGAGGGGCTAATGTAACTATCCTTGTTAAGTTTAATATGTATTAATGTTTTTGACCCAAACTGACCTCTTATGTTTTGTTATCATTTTTATTCCTATGTGGTTGACTCCCTATCATGATCCCTAATATTTCCTCCTAAATTTTCCCCTCATCATGCCTCCAGTGAACTTCTGTACAACAATCACCTTGTTTTGTTTTATCAAGATAAAGCCAGAGGAGTCTTGAGGGAATCAGTAGCATCTGCATTTGTCATGACATTTTGAGTTCCCCTCTGCCTGTTATCTAGAAAAAAGAGAGGATACAATCCTCTAGAAAGGATGTGGCTATATTTGCATGCTCAGAGGGTTGAAGGTAACAGAAGTTTCAAGGTTGAAATCTATTTCCAAATACTTCCTTCTCAAGTCCCAGTGTCTCACTAAATCCATTATAGGGCTCTGACTGTAGCCTAGTATATTTTCTAAGGCTGTAGATTAAGACTTCCTTATAATTCTGTTACAGCAACAATTGGTTTGGGGCTTCATTTTCTGCCCAATCTACCCTCCCGCTATAGATTATGAAAGTCTATATTACGTATATACAAGGCAATGTATATATACCTTACTTTTGAATTTTACTCCTAAAACTTACTGGATTTCATTAACCAATATCACCATAACAAAAATAAATTAATTAAAAAAAAAAAAAGAAAAGAAAGTCTATATTGGCCTTATTTCTGGCTTTCACACTGTGGCCTCAGTTGACTGTTGGCTTAGATGAGCCTGCCACTTTTTTCCTTCAGTAACCATTCAATTCCGCAGTGTTTTAAATTACTACTACCATTATTTCTCTCAAATATTAGAGATACTGAATAAATCAGTGTTTCCTCTTTTAACTGTATTATACTCACTTCACCACAGTAATAAAGAAATTATAGCATGCTAATACTGTCATCATCCAGTTTACAATCAGCTATGGAGTTCTTGTTCCTATCTGACTGTATATTCCAGTTTCATAATTCTATCCTGAGGATCTAATTTGTAAGACAATTTCCGGTACCAGGTATCTTAGAATGGATTTTCCCAGAAGCTGATTATAACACAAGAATTTGAGTCTAATAGCTTACTTCAGAAGTTCAGAAAATACCATTAGAGATTCAGTAAGGGAATCAAAGAAGGAAAAGCAGCTAAAGTTCATTTCAAGGTGAAGCTTCTTGAGCTTAATCTCATAGTGAAATTTTGAAGGAAGAAAACACTGAACAAGATGATTGGCTCTGAGGCTCTCTTACAAATAGAATAATAGCGTCCTCAGTATATTTCCCAGTAATATCAGATACAATCTGGATGTAAGAGAGAACCGCTGTTGCAATATTAATTAGTATATTTACACAGTTTAATTCATTGTTATCTAAGAAGACAAGTGGCATCTCACTGTAATTTCTTTCCCATATTATAAACACATTTGTCAATACGAATTTTTGATACATACATAATTCAAAACTCCTTTTGTTATCATTGTTTGTTTTATGTTAAAATTTTTACTAAATTTACTCTCCGAATGTTTTTATATTGTGTTGACAAAGTACTTATGATCAATAATTATTGTAATATTTATTATACGAATTTAATTGAATCACTGATTTTTAGTCACTTACAAATACTTTATGTTTGCGTACTCAACATTGTATGGGTTTATAGTCACCTAATATCTGTTAAAAGTCAGAAAATATGTGTGTATGTGAACGTGTGCACTTTAAAATACAAGGTCGCTTAGTTCATAATATATTTTTAAAGTTAATTCTCTCACTATTCATAAAACATGACAAGTCAATGAAATTGGATTATGTGAGATAAAAGGCTCAAAGGATAACATTGAATAGATTTGCAGCAGTCTCACCATATTTGGCAGTATGTTTAATAAAAGAGCTTTTTAAGCCACTCATATTGTTTTAAATCCCAGTGACATTACTTAAACTCTGAGCCTCCATTTATTAACCTGAAGAATTGGAAAGCTTTTGTCTATACTTCTAAGTTGTTTAGGATGAAATGAGATTATATATAGTTTTACATTTAACTAAATCTTTACTTACCTTCACCTCCTCAACATGTACTCTTGAGGCTATTGCTTTCCTTTGCTTTATTAAGTGAGCAAATGCTGAATGGGTGAATGAATGAATGAATGAACGAATGAACGAATGAACAAACTATAAATCATTTAGCAGGAAAACTCTCAGATAATATCAAAAGACAACAGATAAACTGGGGAAAATATTGCAATACATATGACACTATAAGAATTACTTTCATTAGTATTCAAAATGTTCATACAAATTGAAAACATACAAAGAAACAGATCTTTAGGAAAATGAGCAAAGGATGTAAATAGACAAGAGAAAATACATATTATCAATAAACATATGGAAATGTATTGACTATCTCTAAAGGGAAATGTAAATAAAAATTCTAATTGTTTACCAATTATTATTGATTATCCCTCCTAAACATCTTTCAAATTGGTCCTGTTAGTTCCACTCACTGCCAATAACTTCATTCAGTCCACCTTCATCTCTTTCCTGGGTTACTATAATAACTTCCTAATGGTGTTTCTTTTTCTATTCTTCCGATTTGTAACTTTTGCTAATTTCCTATGAAATTTATCATCTCACTAACCTTTAAATGCATTAATAGGTACTTAGTAAAGTTATTGTAAAGTTATTTATCTGACATTATTTTTTACCACATACTTCTACCACTATGTCCTATTCTAACGTTTTTTTTAAGTGACTGAAACATACCATGTCATCTCAGGCCTCCAATGCTTTCCATGTGCTGTCCTCTACTCCAGGAATACTCTATCTTTGCCTTGCTAACTCTTAGTTTTCACATCACTTACACCAGATATAAAGACAATGACCTCCATCTCTGGGTTATGTGTTCCTCTTATGTGCTTCCATAACACCTATAAAAACAGCCATTCTATAGTAGTTATTTGATTACTTGTCATTTGCTTTGCTAAAGTATGAATTTTTCAAGAATAGGGACTATGAAAGCAGTGCCTGAATCATCGTCAGTGCTCTACTATGTTTCATTTGCAGTACTGAATGGCATAATACATACTCAATTCTAATCATTGAATGGGTAGGAAATCAATGAATATAATATATAACATATTTCAAGAGTAATTAAACATCATTTTAACCAATAGATATAAAATATCTTTTTTAGTGCCCAAGGAATATTTACATAAATCAGTTATACATCATGTCAAAGAGGGAATCCTAATAAATTCTATGAAGAAAATACATGGACTAGATTTCATGACCAAAATGCCATAAAACTGTGAATAAAAATAATGAACCAGAATAATCTAGCCATCTAATATTTTTAAGTACAATATATAAAAAAAATTGGGTTAAAGAGAAAATGACAACTAAAATTACAGATTCTTTGAAAACTTTAAATTTCAAAAAGTATGGACTCTGGCCAAAGCTGTACTCAAAACACATCTATAGCTTTTTTTTTTTTTTAAATAACTACAGGATAAAGAAGGGGCATAACATAAAAAAACATTTGATTCTAAAAACTTTAGAATCAAAAACACTAATAAACTTATAGAGGAAATGAATATTTGAAAAAAGTAAAATAATGGATTATAAAATATTGTAATTTATTAATAACTAATGTAACTATTTAAAAATAAAATTAGAGGACATTTTGACCATTTTAATCAACTTAAAGGAAACAATATTAAGCATGAAATAGGGGAGTATAATCACAGGTAGAGTAGAATTAGAATAAAGAAAATGCTGTTTTTAATTGCAAAAATGCTGTATTTAATTCTATATTAATAATTTTGAGTTTTGATTAAAATATATTGTTTCATTTGAAACTTTTTATTATAAAAACTAATAGAGGTTTTGAAGGAGTGGTGTGAGATCCAGGATACTGGAAAGAAATTAGAGTCAGATCAATATTGTTTATGTGGAATCTGATTTTACCTTCCATGTTGGGTATGACACGAGAAAAAACCAAAATGGTTCTAAATAACACAAACTGTAGCTTGTAGAATACACTCAAACTGTCCATATCAATACTCAACAATTATTCCTCTATATAGTCAAAAAGTTTGATGTACATTGGACAATCTCATGTTTTCAATATAGGGTATATGTGATCCTATAACTAGAACCTTTAAATATATAGCCCAACATTGCTGAAAGTAAACAATTAAGAGAATATATCCTGTGCCATCAGAAGAGAAAAAACTTAAAGCACTAGATACTGTATGGTTTCCCATTAAGTATGTCAGTAGATATAAAGAGAAGTTACAAGGCTGAGCTCCCATAAAGACAAATGTGCATAAAATTTTCTCCTAATTGGAAAGTAGAATTAACAAGTAAATAAAATTTTGTGTGTGGCCACATTGCTAGTAGTTGTATTGTTTTTATGATTATTGAACATAGAGAAGTAACTGGTGGAGCAAGGACCCTGGGGAGCTAAAGGGCTGAATTTCTACTTATCTTTTTGTGATTACTTTTTCTCTTCTCTGAGAGACAACAAGAATAGCTTGCTAAGGTCATTAAATCTCTAAGTTAAAAGGATAGCGATAAGCAGACTTGCCCTTCATATTTTCAGGGCCCAGAGCAAGGGCCAAAATGAAAGATCCTGGCCTCCCACCATTATTTACCCACTTCCCAGCTCCAACATTGCTCACTGGCTCTAGTGAAGGTTCTGTAAGCAGGCTCAGGGCTGTTGAAACAGGAAATATCTGGACTCAAGTATTCAGGATGTGCTCTAGAAGGGACACAGGGGTCAGGGCTCATCAGCCCCATAGATTTCTTATCCCAAGGGCAAATGTTTTGGGCCAGAGGTAGTCTCTCTAAAATTATAAAAGAAAAAATCAGAGTACTATGAGAGATAATAACAGGAAAATACAAATTATTAAATATAAATGTTGGCCAGTGTGTTTAAGAAGGCCCTCAAAGGAAGTGCTTATTACTCAAAAACTGAAGGGTTGTAGACATTAGTCATAACAAGGTGAATTAAAGAGAATTCTAGGAAGATTGAGTTATATGAGCAATACTCTTTTACACCCCTATACAGTTATTTTAAAAATAAATAATATTTTATAATAGATTAGTGTAAATAATGAGGTAAAGGAGGTTTTCAAAGACTAAAGCCTTGATCACTGACTGCAAGCACCTGAAGGAATTCAAATGTTGTCAAATAAGATTATGAAATGTGAAAAGCACATTTTGGATGGGAGAAATCATGAGTTTATATTTATAGATAATATATTTTGTATTCCTATGAGATATACAAATGGATAAAGCTCAAAGAAGATGTCAAGTTTGAAGATACAGAGTTGAGAGTTACCAGAATATAGATGGAATACAAAGCCATAAGACTGGAGGAGAACATTTAGGAAGAGATTGAAAATAATACAAGCAACCAAAAAGAGACCCAGGACTGAACCCTGAGTTATTTAAACATTCAGAAGACAGGAGAAGAAGCTAGCAAAGGAGATTGGAAAAAGAATGGAGTTATAGAATTAGGAATAATATCACTAGAGTTTGGAGTCTTGGATGACAAAAAGGAAGAGTTAAGAGAGAGTGAGAACTTGAATGTTTCATAACAAAATATAAGGACAGAAAAATGTTTAGATATGCCAACTTGACCAGAAGAAATAGACTAGTACTTGGAAAAATACAACCTTCCTAGACTGAATCAAGAAGATCTGGAAAATCTAAATAGACTGATCAGCAGTATGGAAATTAAAACAATCATCAAAAACCTACCAAAAAGTGAAAGTCCAGGACCAGATGGCTTCACTAGAGAATTCTACCAAACATTCAAAGAAGATTTAATACCTATTCTCCTCAAACTCTTCCAAAAAATCAAAGAGGAGGCAATACTTCCCAACTCATTTTATGAGGCTAATATCACCCTGATACCCAAATCTGGTAATGATAACACAAAAAAAGAAAACTACAGACCAATATCTCTCAGGAACGTAGATGCAAAAATCCTGAATAAGATACTAGCGAACCGAATACAGCAACATATTAAAAAGATTATACACCACGATCAAGTGGGCTTCATCCTAGGGGCACAGAGATGGTTCAACATATGCAAATCGATTAATGTGATACACCACATAAATAAATTAAAAAATAAGAATCACATGATCATTTCAATAGATACAGCAAAAGCCTTTGATAAGATACAGCATCCATTTACGATCAAAATAACACTTAATCGGTATAGAAGGAAAATACCTTAATATAATACAAGCCATATGTGACAAACTCTCAGCCAACATTATACTTAATGGTGAAAAACTAAAAACCTTCCCTCTAAGATCAGGAACAAGGCAAGGCTTTCCACTATCGCCAATGTTATTCAATATAACATTGGAGGTCCTAGCGAGTGCAGTCAGGTAAGAGAAAGATATAAAAGGCATCCAAATAGGAAACGAAGTCAAACTGTCACTATTTTCAGATGACACGATTCTCTATATAGAAAACCCTAAAGACTCCACAAGAACACTACTAGAAACAATAAGTAAATACAGTAAAGTTTCTGGATACAAAAATCAATGTTCAAAAATCCATAGTGTTCCTATACTCTAATAATGAAGTGTCAGAAAAAGAAGTGGAAAAAATAATTCCTTTGGAATTTTAACAAAAAGAATAAAATACCTAGGAATAAATTTAACGAAACATGTGAAAGACCTATATAATAAAAACAACAAGACCCTGTTAAAAGAAATCGAAAAAGATACAAAGAAATGGAAATATATTCCGTGTTCTTGGATTGGAAAAATCAACATACTTAAAATGACTTTATTACCTAAAGCATTATACAAATTTAATGCAATCCACATCAAAATCCGATCAGCATTTTTTTTAATAAATAGAACAAAAAATCATCAGATTTGTATGGAAGCACAAAAGATCCCGAATTGCCAAAGCCATCCTTAGAAAAAAGAATGAAGCTGGAGGCATCACTCTGCCCAAATTCAAATTATATTACAAAGCAAAAGTAATCAAAATGGCATGGTATTGGCAGCAAAACAGACACATAGAATAGTGGAACAGAATCGAGAGTCCAGAAGTAAACCCATATTTATATGGGCAAATAATTTTCGACAAAAAAGCCAAAACCATACAGTAGAGTAAGGAAAGCCTCTTCGATAAATGGTGCTGGGAAAACTGGAAAGCCACCTGCGAAAGAATGAAACTAGACTGTTGTCTACCACCACACACGAAAATTAACTCAAAATAGATTAAGGAACTGAATATAAGCCCTGAAACAATAAAATGCATAGAAGAAAACATAGGAATGAAACTCAAGGACCTTGGACTTAAAGAGGATTTTATGAATTTGACCTCAAAGGCAAGAGAAGTAAAAGCGAAAATAAATGAATAGGACTACATCAAACTAAAAAGCTTCTGCTCAGTAAAAGAAACTGTCAACAAGGTAAAGAGACAACCATCCGATTGGGAAAATATATTTGCAAGCAACACCTCTGATAAGGGCCTAATATCCAAAATACACAAAACTCATATGACTCAATAACAAAAATGAAAACAAACAAACAAACAAAAACGATCCAATCAAACATGGGCAGAGGACCTGAACAGATACTTCTCCCTAGAAGACATACAAATGGCCATAAATATATGAAAAGATGCTCAACATCACTAGCTATTAGGGAAATGCAAATCAAAACCACAATGAGATGCCATCTCATACCTGTTAGAACAGCTGTAATCGACAGGACAAGCAATAACAAATGCTGGAGAGGATGTGTAGAAAAAGGAATCCTCATATACTGCTGGTGGGTCTGTAAATTGGTACAGCCACTATGGAAAACAGTATAGAGGTTCCTCAAAAAACTAAGCTAAGAATTGACCTGCCATATGATTCAGCAATCCCAAAGACTTGAAAACTCATATCTGAAAAGATCTTTGCACACCGATGTTCATAGCAGCATTATGCACAGTGGCCAAGACATGGAAGTAACCAAAGTGTCCTACGATAGATGATTGGCTAAAGAAGTAATGGTACATATATACAATGGAATATTACTCAGCCATAAAAAGAATGAAATATTACCATTTGCAAGAACATGGATGGACCTTGAAATAATCACACTAAGCGAAATTAGACAGAAAAAGTTGGAAATCCCATGATATCACTCATGTGGGATATAAACCTAAAAACAAATGAACAAGACAAACAGAGACTCATGGACATGGACAATGGACTAGTGGTTACCAGAAGGAAGGTGGGAGCGGGGAGGAAGGAAGTAAATGGGGGGAGGGGAATTTAAATAATTTCTTCAATTAAAATAAATATATATATTTAAAAAAAAAAAAAAAAGATATGCCAACTTGAGATGACCTGAACAGGAACAGTTTTAGTATAGAGGTAAGAGAAGAAAATTCCAAAATAAATAATAGATTAGTAGACAAAGATCTTACTGTTTGAGAACGTGGATTTGGGTTTAGGATAATGTATGTTATTGGCAAAATATTCATGCTTTTTCTTGCCAAACCCCTTTGTAGTGAGCCTATCCCATAGATATCAGACAGTCATGGAATTTGCTTTGTCTTATGAAATGTGAGTGCACGTGAGGCATGCTATTTCCAAGCAGAACTGTTAAGAGCCAGTAGATGTTTCTGTTGTGGCTCTTTGGCTGGGCACTAATTTTACATGTGTAGATGGCTGCTCCATCAACCTGGGTCCTAGAAGGAAAAAATGACAACCTGAGATGGATGTATAACATGAAATTTCAGGATAAACTAGTGAAAGATAAATCTAAGGGAATACTGTTGATTTTGCTGTCTTGATTTAAACCTGATGATGTGTAATCATAGTGCCGCCATTTCCTATAGGAAAAAGTAAATGTGTAACAAGAGATGTAAATGCAATTTGTAAATATGTAGTTATATTTCCAATATAATAATGTATGTTAAAAAAAGATTATATAAATAGATAAATATAGATATATAACCCACATATTTTAAGTTATTTTTAAATGATTCTGTGAAAATCATACAATGAATAGATTCATCTATTTTTCTAACCTATTCTGCCAATATCTGGTTACTCTCTTACTACTTAATCTTTCGGAGCTAACAAATGAGGCTGTTAGAAGGCTCAGAACATTACCAAATTTTGCTTATTACATTATTTGATTATATGTAAATTCAAGTATATATCATATCAATCAGTCTAAATAGCAATTTATTTTTAAGATAAGCATAGATTTCCTCATTTCTCTTGTTCTCATTCCCGTATGACATATCACTGCTTATCATTAAAGCGTTATTATTAATGAAGCCTGATTGTGTTTTACAGCAAAAAAATAAATTAAGGAGATTTATACTTCTTGATAACTTGTTTCTTATTATAAAATATCAAATATTTCCTACTGGAAGCATTTTTAAGGAAAATACTACATTTTATTCAAAAGTGCTATATAGTAACTTCCTAAAAACGTTCCTTCTTTCTTTGATTTAAACTGCAGTATTTCCAAATATGTGACTCTATAAAGCTGACACATCTCAGTGCTCCAGTCTTCTCTCCCATCGGTGACTTTCCTATCATACTCAGTTACTAAGTTCTTTTTTTTTTTTTTTTTTTAATGTGGTCAGTGCAAGTTTAACCACTTATTATAAAATCAAGTTATGTTCTTTCCACTTCATACATCATCATCAGCAATAAAAATCCTGAGATCAGGATGTTTCTGGCAGCATTTCGACATTGCATTAGGTGGAAAAAAATCCACTTGCTTTTTAGAAGTTCACAGCTCAGCATTGCTGGTAATAGTGCAATTGTTTTTTCTTCTGTGAAATACCCAGACCCAATTTCTATTGCTTACCAGGCTGAATGTATGTGCAATGGAGGACTGCTATTTTATGTCTGACAAGAAACTTTTCTGATCACAGTTCTACTTTTCAAGTAATATACTTTATTCATGATGCTAGAACTTGCAGTGCTATTAGTGATCTTGGAGAATTTTGGTTTACAAAAATTGATTAGTTTATAACAGGCTATATATAAGAATTCTAAGTTTCAGTTCTTTCATTTTATTTGATTTGTAGGACGAAGTTTTCTGTCCCCCTCACCCACTGTGCTTCTTTGTCTTCTCACCTCTAGCTCAAAAAGCTGTTTTGTTGTTGTGTTTAGAATAATCATAATAAAATCTGTTCACATTAGCAAGAAAATATTTTGAAAGATTGCTACAAGAGGATTTTCAGGGTTTCTACTTCTCACATTGTCTTAAGAATAGCATCAGGACATGGGTGAAGGGATAAAAATGAGGAAGCCAGAAGGATATAAAACAGTAGGAAAACACAGAGGTAGAAACCAGGCAGAAAGTGAGAGATACTTGGAACATGGTCTTGAATCTATACAGATTGTAAGGTAACCCAAAAGGAAGTTAACATTTTGCCTAAATCTCTGGAATTACTGTATGTTGCTCATCAAAAATAATAAGTCAATTTGCTAAATAGTTTGATTTAGATAATGGACAGTGTTTGTATGTAAATATAATGTAATCGTTGCATGTTCAAGAAAGTCAGATACCCAGAGTGATGAATTAACATTATATCTCCAGTTCTTTCTTATTCAGGCATTTGCAATCTGGGACAGTCTCTCTGACACAAATATACAGATATGCAGAAATCAGGTAAAATAGCAGTATATGGTCATACCTCAAAAATCAATTTAGAAACTGAATCAAATGTAGATCACAATTACACATGTGGATCACTAGAGATCTATGTATACCTCTAAATATCTTTGTGGAGAATAATTATGACCTTGAAGAATAAAAGAATGTATACAATTTCTTTTTGTCTTGCTAGGATAGCTTACAATGCTCAGACTATTATTTAAAAAATAAATGCATATGTATAGTGTCTACTGGAATACTTCATACAAAGAAAGTGTTTTAAAAAGAAGCCGTTTTTTATTTTTATGTAATAAGACATCCAAAGTGTTGAGATTTTTAACATGCATGAATGTGCTCTGATTTTATGAATGGTGTTTGATGATCTACACATATTTATAAATGAATAGATTAGGATTAATATGACTAAGTTGGCGAAATAATGTTTTCCTAGGAATTTTCTAAGGAGTCTTTGGATAGCAGCCATATATAGTGATGCAGGTTGTGGACTGTGCAAAGATACTCATCTGAAGATAGTGCGAAAGGGCTTAACTATAGCATCTTTGCTGTGGCATGAGCTGAGTTTTTCTGAAAGGATGCATTTTTAAATACTTATCAATTTTAAAATATTTATCAAAATGTAATATTTATGACATTATTTTTTCTTTAATTTAGTTACTTGCACTTCCAAAGTTAAGGAAAAATCTTTTCCTAGCATAAATCAGATTCAGAAGAATCCTAGCTTTATGTCCAAATGGATACATTTTTTTAAATATAAAACTTTTAGGTGCTTAGTTTGTACAATGCTTTTTTCTAGATGCTAATACTCATAATGAAATATGTTTTATTTTCCATCTATATGAAGTAAAATAAACAAAAAAATGAGCAACTGGTTTTAATTTTCACATGAAGACATTTGATAGCATTTTTGGTGTATTCTAGAACATAAAGATCTTAACAAGTTGGTCAGCTAATATTTTTCTAACCTACTTTATTTTTTTAAGAAACTCTCGATGAGCAATACTTGTTCAGAAAACAATGCCAATGTTATTTTAAATATGAAACAACACAAATGCCTGATTGATATGCATCCAGTTAGAGAAAGTCCTTCAGATTATGATCATCCTAGATTTGCATTTGAAGGACTAAATTTTACCCTTGCTAATATCTCCTCTTCCAAATACCAGGTCTGGATCAATAGCTGCTCTTAAAGGCAGCTTTTCCAACTTACTGTATGCTGATGTGTCGCATTTTCCTCCACTTTCCCTTACTAAATAATTTAGTTCTTAGGTTGAGTGAATTAATTCCACAATCTCACTACTTCTAAAAGGAGAAGTAGTGAGATTGTGGAATTAATTCACTCAACCTAAGAACTAAATTATTTGAAAACATTGGCATTGTTTTCTGAACAAGTATTGCTCATTGAGTTTCTTAAATAAGAGATTATATCTTAGTCACCTTTTGCCCTTTATTCATTCCTTCCTGTACTCAGCTGCTTTTCGTTGAACACAGAAAATCCTTTCTCTTCTCTCCACAGTAGTCATTGATATGTCTTCTACTATCTCTAATTAAACAAGCTTTTTCCAACAAACATTTTGAAATGATGTCATCAGAAAATCTATTGAATAGTTTAACTTAATTCCTGATCTTTAAACAGTGTTATTTTTCATAATGAACTAAGCCGGTTTTTATGAATTAGACTTGATAACTTGTAATTTTTTTTTTGATTATCATATGTATATGGATTAGAAACTGCAGGTAGAGATGTTAGATTCAAAAAATTTTGACAAATCTGTAATTTAAAAAAATTTTCTAAAACTAAACCCATTAATTACCCATATTCCTGTTCTTAATCTATGTATTTTATAATTTGGATGTGAAAAACTGTAAAATAATTAAGTCCCAAGAGCAAAGATACACTGTAGTAACAGAGTAAGATCTCAAATGGGCAGGATCTCAGGGAGTCTCATTATAGGAAACCTTGGTATTTTTGTGGTTTCACATCTACGATGGCTAATTTTTAATGTGTCAACTTGACTGGATCAAGGTCTTCTCAGATTAAACATTAATTCTAGTTGTGTTTGTGAGGGTGTTTCCAGATGAAATTAGCATTTGACTCAGTGGACTCGGTAAAGGAGATTGCCCTCCCTCTCACTGAGAGCCTGAATAGAACAAAATGGTGGCAGAAGGAAGAATTCACCCCTTTTGTTCCTGCCTGTCTGCTTGAGCTGGGACATTGGTTCTCTCCTGCCAGTTCCCCTGGTTCTCAGGCTTTCAGACTTGATCTGAGTTATGCTGTTGACTTCCCTGTGTTTCCACCTTGCACATGGCGGATACTGGGACTTCTCAGCCTCCATAATTATGTGAGCCAATTCTTCATAACAAATGCCCTTGTATGTGTAAATAATATCGTATTGCTTCTATTTCTCTAGAGATTCATGACCAATACAACATTCTAAATCCTTTCTCATTTTGGTTTCTCTTTAAGTTAAAAGGGGCACCAATTTTCTCTCGTAACTACATGGCAGGAAGATTGTTATGTTACCCAAATCCAGTCCATTAGACAATTATTTTTGAACTTTGAATTTTGAGGAAATAATTTAAAGGAACAAGCAAGTTTTTAATTGCTTTGCAGAGGCTATAGCGGAGATGAGAATATCCAGATGTGGCCGCAGTCATCCAGTGCTGATGGCACCAGTGTCACCAGCCCAGGCAGATGCTTAGTGTGGAAGGATCTTGTTTGTTCTCATCTCTGTCAGCTTCTGCCTGAGTCTCTGTGAGCTTCCCAATATTCTTCTTGACCTTTGGAAGCTACCCAAATCTCTTCCAATAAATAACCTTGTAAGATATTTCTTGTGCTAGAATTAGTCTTATTTCCATTGTTACAATTAAAACCATGACTGAACAGTCATTCTAAAGTGGATGGACAATGCTGAAGGATTCCATTTTAATCATGGCAACTGAAGTCCTAGATTTGTCACTGAGACTTTTGGTCTTGATGTCAGAATCTAATATTTAGATCTCAAACTCTGATATTATCCATCCTCCCATTCCAGGGAGAAGAGGTGTAATTTTGAAATGCTATCAGTATCATAGCAATATAATGTAGTTTTATAAGACCATAAAGAAACAGACATTAATAGGTGATATTCAGTTTAGTTTGCTTCAAACAGCATGTCTTGAACACTCAGGCTCAGCACTGGGCTTAAAAATTATGTATCAAGTGTTACACTTTTTCTCGCAAAGTTTGGAGTCTAGAATAAAGACATGTACTGTAATACTCATAGCTCAATGTAAAAAAGTTATAATTGAGATACTGTATAGCTATTGTTGAGGATGTGAAGTTCAGGAATAATGTAAAATTAAGAACAGAAATATTTTCTTCTGTCCAAATTAGAGGCACTTAAGGATGTTGAAAAAGGCGATAACAGCCTCAACACAGAGAGCCTAAAAAGAGAAGTAGTAAGATTGCGGAGCATAAAGAAAAGGATAAAAATTTAATACTGTCTACAACTGTATTTTTATAGCCTCTGTCTGTTATGATAAAACCAGTTTGTTTAGTATCTATCAGAACTACATAAAGTAGACCCGGATAACTGCAGTCACTGGATAGGATTGGGTATATAGACAGGAGGAATAAAGGAGACACACACAAAAAGGGCCACCAGCACCACATTGAACAGTTTCTCAATGTTTCTCAACTTTAGCAATCATTTTTCTACTCACCATGATCATCATTTCTCTAGTGCTGTACTCTTGATTACGTGAGCATTGCTATTAGCTAGCATGCAGAGAAGCAGCTGGGTGTAGCTCAGGGGTGACAGCCAGGCTTCCTGCTTTTCACAAGAGCTGAAGAGAGCCTTTCTATTTGTTTGTTTGTTCACTAGAGATACTGCTGACTCCCAAATATACTTTACAGATAAAATTTGAAGCCTAAGGATGTCAGATCACAAATCTAAGAAACTATGTTGCCAGATTTCTTAAAGCTGGGTTACACTCATAATATTGAGATCTCACTCATCTGTTCTTTCATATCCAATGATGTTTGCTTTTTAAATAGTTTCTTCATGCTTCAACATCCTAGGCCACAAAGATTAATGAATAAGATTAGAGAATGAATTCTTAGAAGACATTATAAAGGAACTATTTGAAGTTTTCTAGAAACATCTAATTATATAAAGATAGTAGTAAGTTTATTAAAAGTCATGATATGATTTTTCTTATTGTGTACATTTATTAAAGTACTTGGCTTAAAGATTCCGACAAGATAATATTTTGTTAGCATGATATGAATTATGGTAGATGCTCTAGATGAGCAAATTTATATTTATTTTAAATTAGTATAGATTTCATTTTTTCCTAACGACAGCTTTAGGTACCCCCTTCTAGATGGCATAAATCAATGATATTTCATTATAACTTCTATATTTATTTATTTTATTTTATGTTTCTTAAACATTTCCTAGAACATATTTGGGCAACTTATGAGCCTCAGAATATGTGATCGCTACTGTTACAACAGAAAAATTAGACTATATACAGAAGAGGCAAGCAAAATCTTTTTAGCTGCTTGTGTCAACCAAACTACCAGAGCCTATCTGATTTCTCAATATTCAGTGATTATTATCAGTTATACTAGATATGAAACAAAAACAACAGCTTGATTTTTAGAGAGAGGATTGAACTTCAACACTGTCAGAACAAACAAAATCTTATTTTAACTTTTACAGTGAGAATATTTACTTACATAAGACATAGATGGAGAGAAAAGAAATAGCAGAATTTCATCTTGAGAAACCGTCTTTTGATCAAGACCACATGGCAAACCCCTTTAGAGAATAACTATAAAATAAAATATTTATGTATATTGATTTTTGGCAGGAAAGAAAATTTCAATTTAATTACTCTCACATTGTTTCTTTTCTTTGTGCTGGATTTGTCTTGTCGTTATACAAATGAGACCAATTCAAGAGCAACCTGGAGTTGAAGTTCCGTCTGGGGACTGCTAATCACATTGCTGGACAGTTTGTAGCTCCAGACTCTAATTAAATCATGTGCAAACAAATCACTCTAATACTGGGTATACTCTAGATATTTCCTTATTTTCTGTACATCCAAAGCACTTTAGTTGTAAAGGCTTGGCTTATAAAGATGTTTCTATTAGATTCCTATCGCTGCTGTAACAAATTACCACATGTATTTAGTGACTTAAAATCAAACAAACTTATTATCTTACTGTTATGGAGATCAGAAGCCCAAAATGGATTTTACATGGCTAAAATCAAGATGTCAGCAGAATTTCCTTCTTTCTAGAAGCTCTAGAGGAGAATCCATTTCCTTTAGATTCAGCTTCTAAAGGCTGCCTGCTTTCCTTGTCTCCTGGCCCCTTCTTCTATCTTCAAAGGCAGCAACAATATAACATCTTCAAATATTTCTCCCCCTCCTTCCTTTTCTGTTTCTGTCCATGCATCTCCTTTAACTCTGACTCTCCTGTCTCCCTCTTATAAGTGCCCCTGTCATTACATTGGGCCTGCATAGATAATCCACAAAAATTTCCCCATCTATAAATCCTTAGTCATACTTGCAAAGTCCTCTTTGCCATGTGACATAATATATTCACAGGTTGGAGATTAGAACATGATCATATTTTGAGGGTGGAGGCATCCTCTCTACCACAGTGTCCTTCTAGCAGTGATAAAGTATAAGTAGATTTTCTTTTAAGGATGACTTGGTGACACAAAGTAATAATGGATTCAAACTCTATCTTTCTTAGAATATATAAATTATCACATTAAAAGGCTTTCCTTTTGAAGGCATGAGGACAAAGGATATTTTGAAATGTGTGTGATTTGGCTTGCATTTTTATACAATTGCCATAAATTATTGTATTTAATCAATAATTATATTATGTTTCGATATCAGATATTACTCTCCCCCACAGGCTTATATCTCTAAAAGACCTTTCCTCTTTCAAGTTTGTCCATTCTACCTTCAGTTTTCAATGTGCTGCTATTGTACCTAAGGAAAACTTATGTTTCCCTTAAATGACACATATACCAGGTTATTTATAAAATAAAACAGTCTTGTTTGTAAGATTCTAGTCCAGAAGACAGGGGCAATCTATTCTTCTGCCCGTCTCCCCATGTTCCTCAAGCCATTTGCCTATCAGAATCATGCTCACTTATCTCTAGTTATGCAGCTTTATTTTGGAAATTTGAAGTTGTTGGAGATCTATGCACCTTATAACTCAATTTGTTATTATAAATTATGTATTTAAATTTGTATTTTAGTTATATTAGGCAAACTCTTGTATTTCAATATATAGTTTAATATTTCTTGAAAAAATTGAATAATTAGCTAAACTATGTTTGTTGATCAAAATATATATTAATGTCAAAAGTAAGATAGGCATACCTGTTTATTTAGATATACCTGACTTTCTCTCTCTCTTTCTCTCTCTCTCTCTTATGATAAGAATACTTAACAAGAGATCTATCTTCTTAATAATTCTTATGTATGCAATACAAAATTTTTAACCATAGGCATGATGTTGTACAGTGAATCTCTAGAAATTATTCATCTTGCATAAATAGAAATTATTCATCTTGCATACCTGAAACTTTAAACCCATTGAATAGCAACTTTCATTTCCTCCTCCCCCAGCCCCTGGCTACCACCATTCTACTCTCTGCTTCTATCTATTTCATTTTTATATGAATTTCAAGATAAAAGCAATAATATGTCTTGACAAAATTGGCCTTTTTGATGGTTTTGCAAAATTTGTTCTATTTTGATAAGTTCTTTGAGATGTCTTTAAGTGATTAGCCAGATTGTACTGATTCAAATGCCATTGCAATACAATCCTCTTGGGTGACACTAAGCTAGCATAAGATTTGTATCATAAGATTTACATCTATTGTTATATATTATCATTCAATAAGTAAACCGTACTATAAAAATATTATCACTATGCTTATTATATTTTTAATTGAGAGTATAGAAAGTAGCAACATATATTTATCTATGTATCTATTTTCTGATTGAGTCTTATTTTCCTGTTAACATTTCTACTAAAATTGTTTCTGATTAATACAAAAGTCAACTCACTGCAGCAACTTTTTTTGATCCAAGAGCTCTGAAGAAAACCCCAGAGTTCAAGAAAATCCTTTTTTGACTTGAGATACTGAGCAGGTTTTCAGTGGACCTGTAACTCAGATTCCTAAAGAGCTGTGTCTGCTACATTATCAGCATAGGTTGTCTTTGAACAGGGTTGGCTTTGAAAGCATTGGCAGTGTTCCAAAGCCTCCACCTCCTGATTCCTCATCACTTGAATAAAGAGCAGTTATGAACAACCAAATAAATAAATAAATGATTTGAATGTCTTTCTCTTTTAAGAAAGGATCTTCATTCAAGTCTATTATAATCAAGTTTGAGGGAAGATAATATAATATGGTGTCTCTGAAAATCAAGTACATCAAAGTTTCTTCTGTGTCAGGCACCATGGCAAGGCCACTTATAGAGAGCTTACTTGTGTGAAGACTTGAAAAATTCTGTCTGTATTCTTACCATAAGGGCATCCATTTTATATTTTAATTCTTATTTCTGAGATTTTTGGAATAAGTTACCTAAGGAGAAAAAGCAACTTTTTTTCATACATGTGCACATTTTAATTTCCAACAATTACAGTTTTAGTTTATATTTGTCTTTTATCCAATTATTGATACTTGAAAAATATGTCAATATTTGTTGAACGTTACAAAACAATTTCCTTTGAAATGGCATAATATACCATTAAACTTGTTCAGATAGGAAAAAAAAAATTTAGCTCAATATTACAGATGAATAATGGATAGCACAAAGAAGTTAATTGTTTGATTCAAGTTCATATAGATAATCTTTATGCAAAAAATAAAGCCATTATTCCAGTTGCTCAGTGTTGAGCCTTCTGTAGTCACATAATAATTTTACTTTAATCTTTTATATATTTTCCTGTTTTCTTGAAAACTAGCAAAATTATCTTATATCTAGATTTCTAAATAATTCTTGAGCCCCTTTGAAATTTTGTTCCTTCCTAAATATATATCTGTCTACTTTCCATACATTTGAAAATTTTATGTGCTAAGCATAAACAATATTTATAGAGACTGGATCACATAGAAAATTGTTTAAAAAGTCTATACTCTATCATGTGCTTTAACATTGTGGCCAGAAATTTAATCCAAAAAGATTACAAACCTGTAAAATAAACATATACAAATAAGAAAAAAAGAATTGATGTTTTAAAATGTTCCATCGGACGTATAGGAGCTAAGTGAACCATGAGATGTGAAAATCTGAAACAAATGGAAGTGAGAAGCAAATTCAAACGTGCCCAGGGCAACAAATAAGGTTTTTATGATTTTATTTGTTGTATTTGTTTTTTCTTTTTTCCTAGCTGCCTAGATTATATCTTCATTGATAGATGATATGACAGAATAATTCCCACTGATCTCGACAGTTTGAATCTTGAATAAATTAGACATGTGGATGCTTATGAAAATTTTATGTGATATGTTACTACCCTGCTTCTCTTTGGCCATTTCTCTACTTCTGTTTCCTGGCAATGTTCAAATAAATCCCTATTGCCCATTAGAAGTGAAATTTTCGAGGGTAGCACTATGTCTTAATCCATCTTTTCATTTCCAGGTTCTAATACAAGTTTCAGCTCAAAATAAATAGTCAGCAATTTCTTGAAAGATTAAGTGACTTAGGAGAAAATCATATAAAGACTTGAATATTAATAAATCTTTAAGAAAAATTATTTAATTTAAAATCTTTTCTCAAAATATTTTCAATCTACTCTGCCATTCTCTTATCTTAATGGAAAGAAAATTAAAAGAAGAGGATACACATTTTGAGTGCGAAATTAAAGGAATAAAAATATAAGTGTCTTTATGAAATAGATGTGAAATTTTGAAATGGAGCTTGAAAGAAGTATAGGATTTTGAAAACAGATTGAAATACTTAGATTGGAAGGAAATTTCTAAATGTCATCCTTTTATGTATATAATTTTTCTTTATTTGATTTGATTGTTTAGTCTGTATGTGAATGTTATTATTAATACAGGTGATCATTTTCTCATTTACTATTGACCTAGCAGTACATGACTTTAAGTTTCAAGTATGGACTGACTTTTTTGTTTTTGGAACCTTTTTTTTGTTTAAAAAACCATGTTTGTGAATGTATTATTGGCCTATGATTCAACTATTTGCATCTCCAGGTGAATGAATGTGACTTTGTTTTACTGCCTGACTCCTTAAAAGTCAGAACCATTTTTATATTTTAAACACGCACTTAGTGAGATATAGATAATACCAAATTAATGGTTTTCTTTGCATGTTGGTGAATTTCATCCCCAAATATTAGTTTCATTTTGATCCAGTTTTAGAGATTTGAAGACTCAGTATACTGAGATATGGAGTGGTTCCACTAGTTCTATAAACTCTTAGAATAACTTTTGGTATGTTACGTATAATTTTGTAGGCTCAAGGAAGCCAAGATCTATTCCCTTAGGATTTGGAATAGTCCCTTGGGTCATATTTTAAACTCTTTCTTATACCTCTCTTCAAGACCATTATATGAGGAATAAGACTATTGGGTCAATTCCAAACCACTCTAAAATGGAATTGAACTGAGGCTTATTCTTTAAACAAAGGGGAGCCAGAAAAAGGTCATTCCTGAAACATACGAGTTAAGTACTATTACTCTCAGCATTATTTTACAGACCATTTAAAAAAATACTGATAGAGATTTAAGAGAAATAAACAAAGGTAGTTTTCCAGGCTCATGATCATATTATTCTCATCACGTGTATTTTAAGCATTTCACCTTTTTTCCCCTCCCTTTTCCTTGTTTGGATGTTCTCTGCCTTGATGCTGATCCTCTAGCAAGGTCGGCTGCTGACCCAGACAGTATAAGTATAAGCTCTTGTCCTTCCACTTTGGCCATCAGCCCTTCCCTCCTCTGACACTTCAGCTTTCATCTGCTCTGCAGCCAGCATTTATCAAGCATGAAAAAGTGACTCTCTCAGATATGACAGGCAGAAAAGCTGCCACTTATACTGAGTGCACTTTGGTCCTTAGGAAAAAAAAAAAAAAAAGCAAGAGGAATAAAAGGAAGAGAAATCCTTCTTGTGGTTTTGTTGCTTACTTAGATGACTGTTTATCTTTTTTCTTCACAGCTGTTTTCCCCCCCAAATAAACAGGTTTAAGAAAAATAATGTAAACTAGATCCCCAAGGTTAAAATATTTTTCCTCATTGTACTGTGTTTCTTTCTCCTTGTCTGTTAAGTTTAAAACTAATTTACTATGGAATAAAGTGGACCTCTGACTACACCCTGAAGTTTGAACTTTTTATCATTGTTATATTTTCTTCCCCATTAGGGCTGGCTCCTATGTAACTATGCCTGCAGGGAAGGAGATACTGCTCAAGCAGGCATTGTTATTACTTGGGGTTATAATATATCCCTTTTATGGGTTATTTTGCATTTCTCTCCTGGAGATAATAGCAATATAATTTTGAAATATTCTTTAGGGAAAGCTTTTATTTATTATACATGGTGAAAGGAAGAATTCTGCTTGCACTGGTCACTCTATATTTGTGGTTACATTTACACAGCAACTATTTATTAAAAAGTTGGCTTAGTTTACTGATATTTTCTCTTAAAAATTTAAATTAAAATAATGGTCATCATTAAATATGGACAGAATGGTGGTTTGAGATTACTTAGAGGAGGGTGAAATTTTGCTGCATTTCTGTCTGACATATCCTTGTGTGCTATACAGCACAGGAGAAATTATCACAGACCGAAAGGTGCAACAGGCCTGAAAAGCAGCAATTTTGATTCTGTTCTCCCACTACTACGACCATGACAAAGACATTTCACTTCTTCACACTTTAGATTCTGTCTATAACATAAATGAAGGGCTTATCTATCTCCAAAGCCTTTCTCAGAAATTAAAAAAAAGAAATTACTTAACAGCGTCAGACATTTAAATGGTGACAGATCCTGTGAATGGATGATTAAAAGGTATGGGAAATAACTTGAGGTATGATTTCTCATATCTGCAAAAACGGAATCCTCTCTGGAAAAATAAATAAGACGAATCTGACATAAATCTATGAACCGTAGCTCCTGTCATCAGTACTATTTTTTCATGAGATGTTTGAATTGGGTTGCTATCATCCAAAGAAGTCAAGTCACCTGTCACATAAAGTTTGGTCATGAGAGTAAATTGCAGTAAGCTGGGTGAAAATAAAGAGAGTACTCTGGAAAATAAACATTTGAATGTTTTTAGGGAGGATAGATGGTTTTACATGTCACCTTTACTGGGCCACAGAGTGCCCAGATATTTGGACAGATGTTCCTGTGAGGATGGTTTTAGATGAGGTTAACCTTTAAGTTGGTTAAGTGAGTAAAGTGGGTCGTCCTCTTTAATGTGGGTGAGCCACATCCAATCTAGTATTTGAATAAAACAAAAAGGTTAACCCTTCCCCAAATAAGAGAAAATTCTACTTGTCTGATTGCCTTTAAACTGGGACATCAGCTTTTTCCTGCTTTCAGACTCAAACTGAAACATTGCCTCTTTCAAGGTCTTGAGCCTGCTCTTCATTCTAGAACAACACCATTGGTTCTCCTGTTTCCAGGCCTTTGGATGCAGGCTGAAACTATATCTTTGGCTCTCCTGAGTCTCCATCTTGCTGACTCATCTTGCATATGTTGGGACATGACAGTCTCTACAATCATGTGAGTCAATTCCTTATAATTAATATCTGTTTCTATAATCTAATATATTCCATATTTTAGAATACATTATGCATACTATATATGTGTGTATTGTATGTGTATTTGTGTGCATGGATGTATATATGCTCTGTTTCTCTGGAGAATCCTAACTAATATAATGTTTGAAGAGAATATATACAGATTTAAAAAAAATTCATATATTTTTTAAACTCCTCTGAGTACATATTGATATTAAGCATAAAAAGAAAAGAGTTGATACAATTGACTATGGCTTTCCCTTGAGTCCTTTGAAAAAAAATTTAGGCTTGCCTTATTTCTTTATAACCCCAGAAAGAATATCTAAGAAGATGGCAAATTAGTCCTTCACATAGGCAATGTTGAGCCATTGTGTGGTCACTTCTCAACTTAGCTACTGTGTTATGACAAAAGGACAATGCAGATTGATTATGCCATTATCATACCCTCATTGTGTGCCTCTAAGCTGGATGGTCAATTTGGTATAACTGTTCGGCTTTTCTTTAGATTTTAATATATTACACAGCCTTACTGGGAAACAGAACTATACATGTGAATAAAAGTGAATCAGAGGATATGAGTGGAAATGTATTTATCACTTCAGTTTTAGAAATCCTGGAAGGTATTCTAGATATATTAACTGTTCTCTGCCTTTTTTCTGAAAGATATGAATAAATTCGATAGGAAGATTAAGAATAAATCAGATAGGAAGATTAAGGGATAAAGATGGAGTTAGTCGGGGAAAAAAGATGTTTTACTACATCTGCTACAAAAAAACTATGGAGTACAGTTTCAATTGTTGAATAAGAAGTAACATTAGACTATTCTTCATTGCTCCTATGCAGATGCTAATAGGACTACAGGGTGAACAGAAATATTCTGTAGTATACTAATTCCTCACAATGATAGCAAAATTGTTCTAAAATTGCTGTCAGTGGAACCCCTAAAATTTTTCTGATGTTAAGTAGGTCACTGTAGAATATAGTATAGTCTAGTCAGCAAATCAGCCCAACTAAGGGCTCAATGGTTCATGTCAAGTGTGAAATACAAAATATCTGTAATGTTTTGCTGTCATAACATTGACACAGAACAGTAGGAAATGAGCTTCCAGCTTAAAATACAGTCCAGAATAATTAATCTAGAATACTGATCTTTTGGAAAGGGATCCTGACCACTGATAGATAATCAGCCCTTGGAAAACGGCAAGTAAAGAGACATATATTTACTATAATTTCAGAACTGTTATGCACCAAGGACTGAAAACCAGTATAGCAGCAGCAGCAGCAGCAGCAGCACAGGCAGCAGAATGAGAAAAATGAAGGTTCCCAGCACAAATGGTAGTCCCTCTGGTGTGAAGCAGTAACATCTAAGGTAGCTGCTGCCACCTGGCAAAGAGAGAATGGTAAGAACCCAGATCCAAGAGAGTCACATTTCTTCTAATTAATAAAATCAATCAATCAATCAATCAATCATCAATTTTTTCTGTACAAGGGGTACTGTCAAGTCAGGCAACTGGGATATGATACATCATTCAAGCAAATGTGACCCCAGCTGTCCTGACAGCACTTGGGCAGCTGGTGCACTTTGGAAACATGCTGAGACACTGTCACCAGGAATTCTGTAAGTGCAGAATATTTCCTGGAAAATGCAATGCACACGATTAAGTGGAAAGGAGCAGATTCAGCCCAAGAGCAATGCACAAACCTGGAACTAGTGACTATTCAGGTTGAAGCACTGGCTGTAATGACCAGTGTGAGATGGATCACATG
>NW_011888792.1:16678846-16684329 GCF_000151845.1 Pteropus vampyrus
TATTTGCAATCCCCCACCCCCCAACCCAGAGCTAGCATCACTGCCTCAACTCTACCTCAGATCATCAGGCATTAGATTCTCATGGGAGCACCGGTCCCTGGTGCCAAAAAGGTTGGGGACTGATGTGCTAAGGAACAATACCTTTGAGGGAGAAAGGGCAACAGGATTAGTAAGAGAGAGGGAAAGTCTGAACTGTGGTGCAGTGGTGACAGGGGCCACAGCCACTCCACCAGAGCAGCTCTAGAACTGGAATGGTCCCTCAGAGTTGCCCCCACGGCAAGCAAGGGGCAAGGGAGACAAGACTCTGAACCCTGCTAGCAACCTGGTTTTAGATGTGGGCTGCCCCCAGAAGGGGCATCATCTTGGGCAGGGCAGCTGACTCCATGCAGAGAAATTCCTAGGAGGTGCTACAACTGTGAGCGAATAGCAGCCACTATTTACAGCAGCTGGAAATATAAGGGAATTGTACCTTCATATACCACCCAAACCAGCACAAAATACAGAAGGGAAACCAATATTTTTTTATTAATTAACTGTCTGACCTTTAGAATACAATGTTTTCCTTTGTATTTTTTATTAATTGCCCTTTTTTACAATGCTTTCCTTTATTTTTTGGTTATACACTTTTTTATTTTCTTTTTATTTGCCAACAATTTATAATATTATTTTCTTTAGAGACCAGGGAAGATAATATAGTCTTAACTTTGGAAGGACTGTTCAACATTATAACTTCATTACTTATAATTATTTTTTAATTTGGAAAATTATTTTGAAATTTGGACAAATCTCTATCAAGTTTCTTTTATATATAAACTCTAAGATTTCAGATATTTCCAAGTGCCTTAGGCAAACACTGTTTGTAATGATGATGTTCATTCATCAATTAGTATGCAAATATTACTTGTAGTGAAGGTTACGAATTTTATGTTGGGGCCTACACCTTCATTTTAGCACATGAGGGAATTGACAGAGTGGTGGTAGGAATATTCTGGAAGACATTTTGACACTGGAACGAGCAATAACTTAACTATAAATGGAAATGACTGCAAAACACAGATTTATACATCTAACTATACACAAATTAATCTGTAACTTAATTGCATCTCCATAGTGCCTGTGATCGCTTAGAAACACTCCACACATAGGCGTTTGTGCAGATGAGGACCCTGAAGCTGTAGCTTCAGTAGTTTCAATATAAATAAATCTGCTTCCATCCTCAGGGTTCATAACTTTCTGAGGTTTCCATTTCTTCATTATCTCTCTAACTCATGATATGCTCACTGCTGCACTTCACACACAGTCAGCCTGCAGTACAGTGATCAGTTTGGTAAAGCGCAACCAAATCTTGGGTTACAAGCTCAGTAATGGTGAGTGAAATATGAGGAGGAAAAGTTTCTCAGGTCAACTTGACCCTAGCTAAAAGCATTGCTCAGTTTCAATCAGAATAAAATATAAAAACTGTTCTTGGAGTTATTTCTAAACAGAACTTGTCTCTGATCCTAATGTAACAGTAATGTATACATAAATCAGATTCATTGACTGAATCTTCAGCTGACAACTGTTTGAGAATGATGTTAACATCACATGTACGAATGCTACGTTCTCTAGGATTTGACATTTTTGGTGATCAAGAATTACTATATTTTGTAAATGGAAATACCACTGCTAAAAATAGAATGCAATAAATAGAATGATGTCATTTGTTTCCAAAGACTATAGATGTACTAGAGTGATGCGAAAATAATAATAAAAGTGAGATATTTCTTGGCAAACTTTGGGGGTAAGGTTAGGACTGTAATCTGCAAGTTGTCTCAGGGTAAATACAGTGCAAGCTCTGCTGGTGAGTATTCTCAGGGCAAACAGGAAATGGGTTAACTATAACTATAATAAAACGTATAAAAATCAATCACCAAGATTCCGAGGGAGAATCTAAGATTTGCAATAAGCAAACAGATCTGAATGTGACATACATCCCTTTTAGAATCATGCTTAAGAGTCAGATGGCCTTAAGAAATTTAATAAATTACATCTCAAAGTTTTAACAATAAAGAATAAAAAAATACTTATACTTTATTCAAGACACATTACATTTAAATTCTGTATCAGACATTAAGTGTAATAACACTTTCAGTGGTAATGTTTACCAGGATGCAGGTGTTTGATGCATTTCTTTTACTCACTACAGTAAGATTTTATATGATAACTTTTTAACATTTCTTTCTTTTTGAGTCAACAGATATGGTGAGCATAAGATTATTAGGTGACTCATTCCTTTTCCTCTCGCATTCTCTTAGGTTGCTAATTTCTCACCAGATTCCATTTTACAACCTTTTCACATCCCCCAAATGTAAGCATCAGAGAACTAGACATAGGTTGTTTTCAATGAAGTGCTTTTATCTCTGAAATTCTTACCCGATGTGACATTTTAAAGTCCCATTTTGCCCACCTTACTTAAGGGAGCATGCAATGATTATATTTTTCATTGGACCACTAGATATGGAAAACAACTGAAAGAAACAGTTTTTAAAAATGTAGTTTATTCTGCTTTAATCAGCACTATGATTTTCTTTGTTAATTCAATTTTACTTTTAATACTGTTACCCTGAGGCAGTTTGTGGGAAAGATAATAATTTTGTTATTTGAATCCTTCCATCACATATCAGCATCACTGATATAAGATGTTCCTTCAACCCTTTAATTTAAAAAAAGTTCTCATTCATATATTTGGAGGATGGAAGCTGTTTTAACCAATCTAATACTGTATTTATAAAATAAAGAATATTAGAATTGTAGTTGTTACAATGATAAGCCCTATGGCAAGTTGAAAAGTCCTTCAAAAGTCAAATAACTTAATTATTAAGTTATTAACTTAATGAATTAATAATTAAAGTCAATTAATAGCTAGCTCTTCTATTTTCTCCTTAACTTACTCCAGATCCTCATAAGGTGACAATTAAACTGCCACTTAAAATTCTTAGGACAAACCCAAAGAGGCTGGGAAAATGCTTCGTTAGCCTATGTTCACCTAGAGGAAGGCAAAGGAGAGAAAGGAGGGAACTGTCAGCTTTCTTTACTCTCTTGAGTGCCTCTCACTGATTAAGATTCCTCAAGGGCAAGAACACTTAGTGGAACTCAGTGTTTAAACTGTCTCTTTCTCAGAATTCAGTCTGTTAAGTCTCTCTCTTGTCACTTAGTTTCAGAGGGAAAGCAAGGAATGCTTCCTTTTGAGAGCTTGGCAGTTAGAGAGTCACTTTACCGTGAGGCTCTTGGGTAAGAGATTTTAGTTTCAAAGGCAGGAAAACCTCTTTTCTTCATCAACATGTTTAATGTTGAGCCACTTTTCTTTGCAACCGGAGTTTGCATGGGTTTGGCTAATAGTTGGCTAGAAAAACTGGAACAGCTGGGCTTCCATACAGCAAGATTCCTCACTCCTGTAGCGTTTACTGATTTCCGTAGCATCTATACTCTCACAATGGCTGATTTTGAGCTATAATGTGATGCTACTGAATAGGAGTTGGGGAGAGGCGGACATAATCAGCACCATATAAGTTATCTCTATTGCAGCATGGGGTTTGGCCCTTGAGGAGAAGGAGGAGTAAAAGCCTCTTAGATTTACCTACAGTCTGGACTAAAGGATTCTACCTTGGAGTCCTGTGAAGCTCAGTCTCTTATAGATGTCTTTTTAGAAATCGACATCCATATAACCCAAAGGTAATACACCTTCTAATACATAGTCGAACCATAAGTTTCAGTCAAATCAGTTCATGAAACTTGTCTACTTAGTTGTCTTTTTAAAATTCTGATTGTGGTTCCACAGAAAAAACATGTGTCACTTAGTTGAAAGGGAAGCTTTGTTTGGTATGATTGAGGGAAAGTTCTGCCGCTATGCAAGAAGGTACATTCTAACAGAAGGTGTTTCCTTTTCACACTGTAGTTAACTATAGTCATCATGCTTGAAACTTTATGTCACAGACCTTAGACCTGAAAGAGACCTTACATGATGAGGCAACGTTGAATAAGACTTCGAAAACTCTGCAACAATATTTGTACAACTATTTTGTTTTATTCTTGACCATCATAATATACCATTCAGCCTGATAATTTTACAAAAATATTAAATAATTTACCTCAAATCACACAATCATTATTAAAGGTTAGGGCTACAACACAGATCTTTGGACTTCCATCTGAGGTTGCCTGCCCTACTAGTCACTTTCTCTTTTAAATATTGAAATAAAATTTTAAAATTTTGTGTATCTGAATGAGTGCTCTAAACTAAGGCTTTCTAATTTATCTAGGGTGTGAAGTTACCATTGAATTTTGAGCCTGTTTTTGTTACCTCTACTATCCCACTGCCTCTTTAGAAGTTTTATGTTAACTAATTTGGGTATGTCATATAATATTCCTAAATGATCATAAAGAACATAAAGGAGAGTGGTAGGTATAATTTGTTTTCATTAAGAAGAAAATGTAAATAGTTGGATTTTTTTTAATTAAAATACATAGACATTATAGACATGAATATATGGTCAATTCTTTTCTTTCCAGATTTTTAATCCATAGTACTGTCCTATTTAGCAATTCCTACTGTTATTAAGGTGGCCAAAATCAATCGATTAGCTGTATTTGGTTTACCTTTATTTTACAGGTATAACGTTAGCCTTTCTGACATTGTATAAGGACGTGTAGGTGGGCGATTATAAACTTAAAAATTATTCACTCAATAGCTTCTAACGATGTCTTCAGAACTATTATAATTAATTTTAACATATCCTTGGTGACTTAAAATTTTAGGTTGCTGTTCACAATTTCTTAGATTATTTTTATGAGAGAAAAAAGTTATAAAAAATTCTAGCAGATTTTTTTCATAATGTTAAAATTTTGCAAAATCAAAATCACTACTTAGGTCTTGATAATATAATTAATCCCAATATATTTAATCCCAAATATATTTGATCCCAATAATTATATTTAATTATTTTCCAAGTATTTGTTTTTTTCACTCTCTTCCCTTCTCTTTCTCTATCTCTCCTGAAACAGATATCAGAATTTGAAAGATGCTGAAATCTTTCATATAATTATTTTTATAGTATTAAACAATAAATATTGAGTAATTATAAGGATTTGAAACTATAATATAGATCCTTTTTCTCTTCCAGTTTTTATATTTTTTCAGATGCTAGGATAGTTTTCCACAGACATTAGTTTTGTGATAAATGTTTCTAAAGCATCTTCCCTTCTAATTGTTACCATCAAAATATAGCTGAAGTAAAGACTATTTTTATTTGAGATTTGGGCATCATGGTCCTTCTCTTCAGAAAAATGCTGCAGTTGAACTTTGAACAATGTGGGGGCTAGGGGCACTGACCTTGTGTATCCGAAAATTCTCATATAACTTTTGACTACCCCAAGACTTAACTAATCGCCTGCTGTTGACTGGAAGCCTTACTGATAACATAAACATATTTTTAACATATTTTTTA
>NW_011888792.1:16684379-16687079 GCF_000151845.1 Pteropus vampyrus
CAGAAGTTCAGTACAGATTTCAGAAGGAGAAGCAGATAACATCCCTCACTAGGGGAGAATCAATTTCCTGCTCATTCCGGTTGCCAGCATAATTCATTTCCTTGTGGTGTAGACTAAAGTCCCCAATTTCTTGGTGGCTGTAAATTGAGGGTTGTTTCCAGCTTCTAGATGCTAACATAGTCTTTGACTCATGACCTTTATTTTGTGTTTCTATAAATATTTTGGAGCTTTGTTCTAGAAAATAGTTAAATATCTGTAAATAGTTTGGTCCTTTCAGGTCTTACTTTTAAGATTTTTAGGTAATACCAGAAAATGCTTTGTACTGATTTAATTATTCTAATTTTTCTTTTTAGCAAAATATTTCTAGATACTGTACTCAATGCCCTGTGAATTATATGTGTTTCCATTCTGGCTAGTGGGCACAGGCACTATTTCCAGCTCTGTGCAAGCATCAAGCAATATTCTAATCCTTTCTGTGACTCTTTCCTCAGTCTCAGGTAGTTTCCTCATATGAATTTGTTGTTAAGTATTCTGCTAAATACTAAGAACAACCTTTAGAAGATAGCTGGAGCTCTCTGTTTATGAAGCTTTCTCCTGTCCAGTACTCTGTCATGAGAATTCTAGCCACCTTGGTCACCCCAGACTCTCAGTTTTGCTTCCTCAACTCAAGAAATGCACTGGGATCCTACTGGTATCCCCGTCTTCTGCTCCTGGCTTAGAAACTTTCCAAGTACTGAGCTGGATAATTATGATTCATCTCATTTGTTTCTTATGTCTGAGGGAGAGTTCACTTTCATTGTCTGATGTCCGTTGTCTTGAACGCTATTATTTCATAAATTTTGCCCAGTTTTTTCAATTACTAAAGACAGAAGAATCAATTCATTTTCACTTACTTCATCTTTGTTAGAGAAATCTCTAGAAAGTCCATTTAGAACTATAGAGCAAACTGAGAGAAACCATTATGTCTTTATTTTTTAACTCATAATACTTTATTTTAAAAATCTTCTTGTCCTAATTATTTTTTTAAAGGTAAGAGGACTCTTGCTGAAGAAAGAGAATAAATATGTGAGAAGGAACAGTTCATAGCCCAATAACAAAGAAAATAAAAAAACTACATCTGACACATTGCTGAGTGATTATATGTTGACATAGTAATAATAATAATAATTTGAGATATCAAGAAAAGTTTCAGTTATACTCAGTACTCTATGTTTATAAAATTAAGTGTGTGAGATAATATAATCTGTTGTTTTTTTTTTTAATTTTAAAATCAAAATGTCTAAATAAAGGCTTATTTTACTTTTTATCATGAGAGTGTATGCTTCAGTCACCTGAGGCATTTTTCTCTGGACTAATTCATTCTGCTGTGATGCAGTGTGAGTAGACAAAGTTATGCGTGGTCTCTGAGGCAGCAGCAACCTCTCCATTTGTATCTCTGAAGCAGGTATTTCCCGTTGGTCCTTCACTACATTCACAAGAGGATTTTACTCATAATTCGATCTCTCATTTTTTAATTGGATTGCTGACCACCGAGGCCAGGGTGCACTGTGCAATGTGTCCCTTCAGAAAATAAATAAGAAAACTTACTTAAAAGTAGTGTTATGCTGTGATCCTTCATGCTTTAATACGCACATACGAGAATCTCCCTCTACAATGCCCAATATTAAAATGCTTAAGTTACTTTCTCAAGGACATATATCCATTAGGGGGATATTAAAACTACTTCTCAGATTGTCAAAGAACTCTACTAATAAAATGTGACTGTGGAAACAATTTAGAGTCAAAAAAAAAAGAAAAAGAAAAGCAATACAGGAACAGAGGTACAGATACAAACAACTTAAAGAATCTTATTTTCTATTTTTTCATTCTAATTTGATAGTTTAAAATTTTTCAATCTTGTTCTCCAATCTTTTCCATCACCCCAGTAAAGAGTACATTGTGAAGAAGAAAAGTTCATATAAAGTGTTCTACAAGCTCAATAAAAGGTGGCCTTTTGTTCTTTGAATTTGAGATTAAAACAAGTAGTCATCTCAATCTAATTTAAATCCTATCAAAAACTGAGATAATAAAGCAACATTATCTTACTCAGGAGATTCTGGTCTGACTGCAAATATCTTTATTTTAGATTCATTTTTTATCTTTAATTCACTGCCATGCAACCACCCACAAATGAATGTATGCTAATTCACTTCACTATTAAAGGCATACATGAAATATGCAAAGGTTGTCACTACCATGTCACTTTTTCATCCATTTTCAGAACTGAAATGAGTATACTTGCTTCATCATATTCTTAGAATTGTTTAAGCTTCATAAGAATTACTTATATGGTGAAATTATTTTAAGTAATTAAAAAAACTATCAGTTTATGGGAATCATCTCAAAAACAACAATAACCAACAGTTCACAAAGAGCTGTTCTCCTTACAGTGAAGGAGAGATAATGAATTAGAAAAGATAATTAATGAAATCATCCAGCTAAGCCTCTGGTGAGAAGGTTTACAGAGGGTGGATTTACTGCTTAAATATATTGTCATGTACTGGAGCAATTATAAGCAAATTAAATACAAAAAGAAATCATTGAAATCTAAGATCAGAGAATAGCCTTTCTTTATGAATCTGCAAAGTACACACCCAGAACTGCTAACTACAACAGTGATAGTTGTTTGAATCTGGAATTAAATTACACTAGTTGCTAATA
>NW_011888792.1:16687129-16693452 GCF_000151845.1 Pteropus vampyrus
TTCAAACCCATGTTGTTCAAGAGTCAACTGTATCTGATATTTAATACTTATGTCCAGCAGAAAAGACTTTGAGGTCTGTTAGTAATTTAATCTTACATGCCATAGTACATGTACATTTTCCAATGAGTTTTATATTCCGTAATGTATTAAGCTATCAAAGAAACAATTTAAGGTAGATAGAATAAATAATTTTGTGAATATTTTATGAGGACACCGAGCAAGAGAAGTTAAAGTTGAAATATAGAAAACTTCAAGGAATTCAGAAAATATTTAATTTTAATGTAGGCTTTAACGAAATGTGTGAGTATATTTTGGAGTTATATGACATTTAGAACATTTAAATCACTATTGATTTCCTTAGATACCATTCACATTTAGAAGACTGATTTTAAATCGCATCTAAGGAGTTATGTCTGTGAAAATGATAGAGAATTGGAACTCTGAAAATTGTCTCTTCCATAAAGTAATGAGAAAATTGGCAAGATTGTTAGAATAGACATTTTTAGAATTCTGGATATTAAAGTGAAGACTTATTTTTGACTCTATTCTGTTTCCTTGAACTTTCTGTTCATCCCTGAGCTGGTGGCTTACCAATTAATTATGGTACCATGTTTTGGTACCCAACATGGCATATCTCACCTTATTTCTTTTCCTAATGTTCTTGGGATTTTATTAGTTTTTACTTCAGATTACATTAAATTCGCAGATTAATCTAAGAATTAATATCTTTGAGAACTTTGGGTTTCCTACTCAGAAATGATACATGACTTCACATTTATTTTGGTTTTCATATATCTTTCTGCAATGTTTCATAATTTTATTTATATGTTTCCATAATTCTCATTAGATTTATTCTTTTATTTTATATATTCTATTATAGAAAAGGAGATTTATTATTTTTTCTTATATCATAAATTTGTTATTGCTAAGACATGGAGAACTCTTATTGTTTATTTACTTTATGGACCTATTATATATAGATTTTATATATCTTTTATCTGCTTATACAAACATATTGTTCAACAATATTTATTTTGATTTTTTCCAGTCTGATACTCATAACTTTTATTTTTTTCTTTATGTTGTTATACTAGATACAGTCTCTAGATTAATGTTTAATAACTGTGGTGATTGGAGAATTCTCATGTTATGCATTTGTTATTATTTATTCACAGAATGAAAACGTATATAGCTTTTTGTAGACTGCAGAAAAAATCTAATCCAATTCTTTAAATTTACTTATGTAAGACCAGGGAACAGAGTATTGAGTGACTTGCTTAAATTTACATAGTTCATTAATGACATAACTTCTACTGGAATTTTCCCTTTGGCTTGCATTTAAGCTCTTTCCTACTCTAGCCTGCTTTTCTTTACAGAACAATCAGTGAGTCCACTTGAGTAGAGTCTCATTTTGCTTTGTCAAAATATTATTATTTAATTTTTACTCTGCTCAAGCCTGCCAGGGGTGCATATACACATAGCAAAGGAATCATTCTCCACCACCAAACTAGGTGCTCCACAGGACTAGAAAAAATAAATGAATAATTCATGGTGAACAATGCACTCTTCACTCTGGCCTGGTATTCATTACATATACTTATTTATTTTATATATAAGATTACATATATAGTCTTAGGTTCACAGATATGTAGAACATGTAAAAAAAAAATCAGATCAGTTCTCTTTCTCTAGCAGATTTTCAATTTAAAACTTAAATTTGAATTTAATTGATTCTTATTAGTATAGTTATTTTTTTGGGGGGGAGGGAGGATCTGAGTTGACCAATATAGCATCAACTTTACTTTTAAAGAAACAGATGATTCTACTGCAAGAAGTCCTCTTTTTGAACGTGTGTTTAATGATTTTTGAAGTTGAAAGACAATATTCTGTCTGCACCGGTGTGAATGTTTTGTCAGAATCAATTATGGAATATGTAATTATATGGATGTTGACTAATTAATGCAAAACCCAGTGGAACTGCCAGAGAGTTAAGCAAGTTCTCTCTAGTTCATGAGGACAGTTGCTCTGATAGGTCAAGTTTCATTAAAACTAATGATGTCAACCACATGAAAGGTCTTAGATAAATTTGGGTTACATTTTCACATTATAGGCCATGATTCAAACACCGTTCCATGTCAGCAGAGCCACATTTTGTTGTGGCAGAGAACATGTGTTCCAAACTACACAGCAGTTTCTTACAGTACAATTATGCATAATAATGAGACCCTGCATTCAAAGTGTCTACATTTTCATTCAATTTGGCATCTTTACTGAAATGTCTTATTCTTGTAACCATGATTCACTGGTGTGAACAAAACCTAACAAAGATAACTGTAGTCTACTTGTTTCCTATGTCATAGACCATGTTATTATCTATTAAGATAGAGTTGAGAACCACAAATGAAAAGGTGATGAGCATAAATCTTTTCTACTTCTCTTCACGTATACCACTTTCTAAGAACTGAAGAATTATGTGCTGCTCATCAATCACCATGACTCAACCTTAATCTGTCTCATAGGAAGCAAGTGCTCATATTACATAACTACCAAGAAAAAAAGCCGAAGGGCTCCATTGTGATGAGTGTTAAGCTAGGACAGAGTTCCAAAACCATGTCTTTATAGAAACCGTTCTCTTTATAGTCCTAAAAGTTGTCACAGAAGAAGAAAAGCCAAGCTATCTGGGAATTTTGCACTTCCCTCAAATCTGTATGGAATGCCTGACCTATGGAATGCCTTGATGACTTACACAAAAATGTCTTTTGGGCACTTTGATGGCCCCCGAAGAGAGGCTGGAAACAGGACTCAAGGAAAATTGTCTCTAAGTCACTCACCTACACGCCTTCTAAAGTCTAAGTTTATGCTTCTATAAAAGCTGTACAGTATTGAGTTCTAAGAGTATTTTAGTCCCTTCATGTAAGTATTTTTAAATGATTTGCTTATTCCAGTGAAAGTTTCTCCAAAAGCACCATAGTTCATAAATTTTGGCCTGAGTTCTTACCCATACCAGCACTCCTTGAGTGGATTTTAAGAGTAGGGACTAGACCTTATAATGGAATTCGCCAGCAGGTTGGACATGGCACTATAAGTTACCAGTGGCCAGATTTCTATGAATAAGGTAGGGAGGCTGTCAGGTTCAAGAAAGATGAATTATTCATAAATTCTTTGCTCAGCATTCCTTTTTAGTAACATTCATCCATGAAATTTCCAAATGCTATTTCCTCTGGAGGAGTAGGAAAGAAATATTTCCTCCTTAGCCCTTTCCAGTATTCAGGTATATATACATGAATATATTTATGTTGCTTTCTACATATTCTAAACCTGGAAAAACTGTTAAGAATAGGAGCTCATTACAGTACCATCATGGCAAACATGCTCTTTTATGACTATTGTATTTAATAAGTATTATTTAGTACCACTTTATGAATATTAACTTTCCTTTCTCTGCCTATATATGTTTTTTCAGTTGTATTTAAAGTTTGCATTATGATTGTAACAGCCAACTACAACTAGGCTCATTGTTTTTTGGAGCTCCAGTGGCACAATCTGTTAGCATGTGGTACTTATATGACAACTAAGCTCATTTGTGTTACAATGCTATCAAATTTGATGAAATTTTGCTGCCTATAACAAATACAATGAATTTGCATAATGAATGCGCATCTGGATGTTAGGCTCAATAACAGAATGCTGATTTCTTAAAAATAAAATTTTAAATTTCTTAAAAACATTAAATTTATATTTTATCATTAGACAGAGTAAAATAAGGAGAAAGGGTCATTCCTTTATTTCACACCCTTAGGATAACACCAGGAGACAGATCTTGAATTAACTTTCTCTCTTAAGCACCTCACAGTGTGCATTTCTTTCTCCTGTCACTTCTGTTCTCCCTAGGCACAGAAACATAGTATTTTGAGCTGTCAGCAGTGTACAATCAATATTAGTTACTCATCTATTTAATTTTACAGATAGAATATTTTAAGGTAAAGAAGATTAATTTTAGTTTTCGGATTCTAGGTCTGTTTTTGCTCATTATTTTATCTCTTTTGCCCAATACAGTACCAGGCATATAGAGGATTCTCAATTAATATTTCCGAAATGAATAAGAAGATGAATAGAGGTGTGTTGAGGAAAGACATTGGAAGAAAACAACTTCCTTTTACTCAAAGTTTGAATAAGATCTATGAGCCAGAAATCTTTAGTGGTAAAAAGCATTGCTGCCAACACTGGATGTTAGAACTTCTGTCAGCTATTGCATCTTTCTCAGCATTATTATCTGATAACCTTAATAATTTTCCCTGGGAAGACATCTTTTAGCACTATTGAATTGTACTATATAAAGTGCAAAGATTGTCATTGATTAGACTAATTATTATCTATTGAAAGCATTAGGTCAGCTAGACCTGTGGGAGGAAGTCCTGCTCTGCTTTTATTCGCACCAAGTTAGTAATCGTGGTACATTATTTGATATTAAATGGACTTTTTTAGGTTCCTCCAAAATTATTACCCATCGAAAACTTATACAGGTACCTACTTAGCACACATCATATGCCAGAGCAATTTTTGGCTAGTCTAAATTTAAATATTTATGGAAGGACTTCAAGGGTTTTTATTACAACTGTACCAGTGGTAATAGAGCTCTCTCAAATTTATTAAGTAGTGTTCGATTTTTTTAATTCAATGAAGGACTTGAAGATAGAAGAAAAGTATTCCTCGAGACGCCAAACTCAAGAAAGAGCATGAGAGAGCAATGGCAATTAAATGAAATCTTTGGGGAGGTTTATACCCGTTGCGTTAATCTGCATACACACATTTAACTGCGCTTCAGGTGTTTATTTAGGATAGTGACACAGATAGCTCTCAGCCTCTTAAAATGCTTGCTAGTTCCAGCTCTCTGGTCACCTGATGAATTTATCAATTTAACCTTAATGTCATTAAACTCTGTTTGACAAAATTTACTGGACTACAGTTATGGAAACAAAGAAACCTCTTTTCTGATCATATAGGAAAGCCCTGGCACCCGGCATGGGTGGAGAATCAATAGATCTTGGTCTATTTACTATCAAGGTGTGAAAGCTCAGAGACAGAGTTATTCTGTTTTGGAAGTTTATAACAGCAGTTTATATAGAAGTCTACTAAGGGCCACTATATATAGTCATGTATGTCCTACATGTATAAGCCTGCCATGAATGGCTTCCCAAGCATTATGCAGTATACAACTTGCACCATCCTACAACGCAGCCATTTACTTTGCCCCTTTACTTTTCAAATGCAACACCCAAGGATATTTGTTTCTTATGAAGATAACAGTCATTTTAAAAGTATGGTCCTTTATGTTCTACATTCACAATTGCAGATACATGAAGAAGACAAGCTATGTGTTTCTGCACTTAGATTGGCTATCCCAGGTACAAACTCTTTTTGTGCGTACTTTTTTAATCCAAGTGGGAAGCATCTCATTTCCATTTTCATTTTTTCCTAGGTCTGTTATGGAAACTTAAAAAAATAAGTTTATGGACTTTCAGAAACACTGAGACCAACCCAGAAATCTATCTGGCCAACTCTGTATAGTGACACGGGTACTAATGACAGAAGTTTCTAGGATGATGATTGATTTACTTATCACACTGTCTTTTTTTGTCAGTTAATGAATGTCTGTTTTCCCCACAAGACTGAAGCACCATCTGGTTAGGAACTATTTTGTTCATTATTTCTCTAAAATTTACCACAAAGAATTTGTTCAAAATGTATCATCGTGAATTTCAAAAAATCTTTTAAAGATACATATATTGTAAATAAAATATTAATACTTGACAAAACATCTGACAAGTCATGACATCTGAAAGCTAAAAAAAAGTGCTGAAATTATTGAATTCAAATGAGTGAAGAGAAATTCACTTTTATTGTATACTTTCCTTTTGTACATATTATCCACTTATTTATATAACTTATCTTAAAAGTTAACTCCAATTGGAAGATTTTTTAAATCCCTGACTTATTTTGGATTTGTCAGTTTTCTCCTGTAATTCTATAATTTTGTGATTCATGTTTTTAAAAGTTCTTTAATTAGTTGCATAATCATTTAGAATTATTACATCTCTTGATGGGTGACTCTTTTATTATTACAAAATGACCTTTATTTCTGAAAATATTCTTTACTCTAAAATTTATATTTTTCTGATATTAATGTAGCCATTTTAGCCTTTTTATTTAGTATTAACATGGTCTATCTTTTTAAAATCTATTTGTATCTTTAGATTTAAAGTGTGTTTCTTATAGGAAGCATAGATTAGCTCTTGCTCTTATATCAAATGACAATCTCTAAC